>NW_013952759.1:256311-260192 GCF_001266775.1 Austrofundulus limnaeus | reverse complement strand
GTATAGGTCCTCTGGACGGGTTCTTCTCTAATGAAACATTTCTTCTCTCCTCCAAAAGACTTCTTCAGTCTGAGAGTTTCAGGCAAAATTCAGGCTTTTAAGCCCTGCCTCCATGTGACTGATACTCACATCACATGGTTATTGTTGACACCTAATTAACCATGTGATGTGTCACATCACGTGATAGCCAGGTGATGTGAGTATCAGTCACATGGAGGCAGGGCTTAAAAGCCTGAATTTTGCCTGAAACTCTCAGACTGAAGAAGTCTCTTGGAGGAGAGACGAAATGTTTCATTAGAGAAGAACCCGTCCAGAGGACCTATACAATTTTTTTTCTTTTTGATTTTTTACCTGGATTACTGAGATGCATCAGGATGGTTACAGCAGAGACTGACTTAGAGGAAAYGTGATCCCTTAATGAAGCCCAAGTAATTACCACCAGACCCAAATGTTTCTGAGCACTTTAAGTAGGAGTGCCACCCCCCATGTCAAAGCCCGTCAAACTGTCTCTGCTCTATAAAAGGGATTAGACCGGGAAGAAAAGAACCTGCAGAAGGAAGAGGAACTTGTCTCAAAGGAAGCTGGGGGATGAATGACGCTGCTGGGATTCCAGCTGAGGAGCAAACTGTTTGCATCTCGTAACATCTCTCCAAGTCTCACTAGGTCCCCTTTTACACTTCTGCTCTTTTTTTTCCTTTTTTGCCCTCCCTAATGTGCTTGTTTCCCTTGTTTCTTTTAGATAACACGTGGCCAAAAGTTCAAGTGGGATGAACTTTGCACACCAAGGTGCAGAGCTGAGAGCGGCCACACCTGAGCTTTGAAGGGTGCAGCACGTTTTCATCCAGCCTGCTTATACTAAACACGAGCTTAATGTTAAAGCTATAGTTGATTTTGTAGAAGCAGCTTTTACATTTGTGTATGCACTCTCAGCATACTATGGTTTTACTTTTTTATACCATCAGCAACTAATGTAAAACCATCTTGATTATAGAAGTAACTCAAGCTAATAAATCTGCTACAGTACAGCTAAAATGTTTGCACATCATGCTCTGAGTGCAGACAACAAAGACAGCTGCAGAAACCTGCAGACATGCACGGGTCTTGCAGTTTGTGTGGAACAAAGATTTAAATGCATGTTAAGTCTGATAGGAAATAGATGTTAAGAGATAAAGAACTATGTTGCCCTGAACTGTGGTGTTCCAGCACTGAAACTGTTTTTCTACCAATTTTCTAATTTGGATTTTTTACGGGTCTGAACTTATCGTTGGAGTGATGAGTGAGGTTTGAAACTTAAGATGAGCCCTCGTTTGAAAATGCAATATTTCAAAATGTAACCCTGCAAAGCATCCACCTTGAAAGTCTTCTACAAATAAAATCTTCCCTGAGCTCTGTGGAGTTTTTGGAGAAAACTGTAAAACAGACAGAAATGCATTCAGTTTGCTGTATAATTTGAGTACAAAGTAAAGATTGTAAAAGATTTAGGCAGCTCAAAGGTGTGTGAAATCATTTGTTTCAAAGTCAAATATATCATGATAAAAATCTTCAAAAGTTATAAAACTTTAACTGCAACTGTGAAAAAAAATGTAAAAAATATTGAAATGACAGTTCAGTCAAGAAAAGTCTTATTTTACAGCTTTACAGTAACTTCAAATGTTTTTCCTGTAAAGTTTGCTTGACCTTGAGCTTCAAAATAAGGCTGAGTTGTCTCACTCATTTCACCAAAAATCTATTAATGTTTATTATCATAGATTATGGGGAAATATTTTCGAGGTTTTTCTTTTGCAAATTTTGTCTACGCTGCTGTATGATGTACTGCTACTAAAACCTGGCATGATAATGTTTGTATGAGATTTCCCAAAGGGTATATAAATATTTTCCCAAAGGGCTGCTTCAATGGATGAGAACCAAAAATTGAAGGCATGGAGTCAAATTAATATTCTTGTATGTGGTTGTTAGGAGACGCATGTCCTCATACTCACTGACTTCAACTACGGCTGTGCAGTTTATAGATAGTTTATCATTACAATATAATAATAGAAATAACAATATAATAGTGCAATTTAAGTGTGCACAGGATTATTATTGGAAAGAACTGCTTGGTTTTAATACATTGTGGGATTTTATACTATAAGTTTTCTAAATGCCATGATGACAGGAAATAAATATATATGAAGTGCACTTAATATCATGA
Organism: Austrofundulus limnaeus; assembly: GCF_001266775.1. Lineage (NCBI taxonomy): Eukaryota > Metazoa > Chordata > Actinopteri > Cyprinodontiformes > Rivulidae > Austrofundulus > Austrofundulus limnaeus. The sequence goes on along the minus strand of NW_013952759.1, from coordinate 258,001 downwards.
AATTAGGTGTTATCTTAATATTGTGTTGACCTGAGTTAAACAGGAAACTTAAAAACTTTAAAAAGCTTCAACTCTAATCAGARAACTAAATTTGCAAGAAAAACAAGATAAAACTTTGTGACAAACAATTCATTCACAATTGTTCACATTTTTTTGCACTTTATTTATTTATATTTTACTATATTTTTATTTATTCWTTTATTTATTTATTTTGCATTCACGTGTTGCAGGGGTGGCTGCAGTTGTTTTGTCCTTTGGTTAGACCAGGGGTGGGCAATCCTGGTCTTCGACGGTCACTTGCAGTCCTGCATGTTTTAACTATTTTTCTGCTCAAACACACTTGATTTGAACGAATGGGTGATTAACAGGCGTCTCCCACATTTAATTGTTAAACAAATTTATAYTGGCTATGAATCGGTTCATATTACATTTTATAAAATTTGGTGTTACAGTAGGTGAGAGTTGAGAGTAATTCAACACAAACCCTGAACAATGCATGAAATCTGACAAAGTTGCATGAGATCACACATRAAGTTGTTTTCAAGATAGATCGAAAACAACTATAATGGGATAAAATATGTAATAATATATTAAWATAATAATGGGAATGCAGAGTATCTGGTCTCCTTTAGGTTGCGGCACGCATTTGGCAATGCTAACGCAAAATTACACGTTTATCATCGCAAAACCTCCACTGAATGAGCTGCTCTTGATATTCTTAATAGTCAGTTTTGTTAACATATTTATTCCCGGGTCTGTGCTCTGTGCTGCCCCCATCATTTCTGTCCAATGGGAGCGATGACTGTCACCTGCGTGGTTTTGTTTATGAATTATAGTACACTTGTAAAAAGCGCAACGTGAACGCAAACCAAAGGAAAAAATAATAAAGTCTGCTATTTGGTCCAGACCAAACAAGTGGACCAAAGGACTTCCCTGGTGTGAATACACCMTTAATTTAAAACTCTRGCATGTTTCTGCTGTTAGCTGTCTTTGGGTCATCGCAGCAGGATGATCTCTTACAGAAAACTAGGAGTTCTGTGGATCCTACTTCAAGATGGAGCCCAGTATCCTCTCTGCACTTCATGCACAGATTCTGAGGTTTCACAGAAAAAAAAAAGCTCAACGTATATACAGACATAAACACAGACACTAATTAACAAAAAGTGTCCCTCCTTCAGCCTCAGGCCAGTGCAGTGCTATACATTTCAAAGCTGAAAGTTGAACATAAACACAGCACTTCCCTGTCATAACAAGCCAGTGGCTCGGTAACCCCACAGTTTGTTAGTGTTGCAGTGATCCTTCATCCGTGTGGACGCGGCCTCCAGGCTTCCTCMGGCCAGCGGCACGGCTCGCAAACCTCTCTCAGGTTCCACAGCACCGGTCAGGAGACAAAGGGCACACAGCTGAAAGTGTCAATCACTAATTGTTGGAACCCCGAAGTCAGGTATGTGGAAAGCAATTAGCTGGGAGAATGAGGAAAGGTTCTCCCAGGAAGCTCTAAATTATAGGACAGATAAAGAAAGTGACTAAAGCAGGGGTGCCCAAACATTTTCCCTGAGGGGGCCAAAATCAAAATCTATCTAGGGCTGCAGGCCAAATGCAGTTATATAATACATGGAATACAAATACTTTTTAAGTAAAGTCCTTTATTTTTAACGATTAAGCTTTACAATGACCCTCTTTTGTTTTA
>NW_013952759.1:247267-254299 GCF_001266775.1 Austrofundulus limnaeus | reverse complement strand
CAATTATGCTGAGTCAGGCTTGATTTTTAATAATCTTTTCCTGTTAAATCAATAAATCAAATCAATCAAATCAAATCAAAGGGAAAAAATGGAAAAAGTTACAAAACAATGATTGATTCTGCTATAATTCATGAAAGTGTAATTGTCATCTATTAATCATCATATTAATCGTAATCGGCTAAATGCCATAAATAAACTGGATTCAGTCTTTTGCCAATATCGCCCAACACTAGGTCTCATAGTGACACACAAGTGATGAACACACCTCGTCAGTTTTGAATCACCAGTTAAGTCCATGTTTCTGGACTGTGTGAGGAAGCTCAACCACCCAGAGAAAACCCACCTACACAGAAAATCTGCCTCTGGTTTTATAACCCAGAACTTTCCTGCAGTCCCAATAAATGGTGCAGCTCTAAAAAAAACCACCACAATGCATTTAATTTTCAAGCCAATTAAGATGTAAAGTTAGCTGACAAGGACAAGCTACTGTAAAAACAAAAGCCTTCATGTTTGTGGTAAGTTGGAAGAACATGTAGGTAAAAATGAACGATTGTTTGCACAACCCTATGTGAATGTTGTGTAATGATTTGGATTTTGGTAGAAGCTTTTGTCTAATCATGAAAAAAAACTCCACAGGCACAAATGTGATTGTGAATAATTGCAGGTAATTGTTTATACCATAAATCATTTTCCTGAAATACACTTGGAGGCATTTCTGTCCTCAAAAACAACGACAAACATCTCCTCTTTTCTCACAGTCGATTTCTTAAACATCTGTCCACTTATATGCTCCGCTGTGTGCATTACGACTCCTCAAAGCTCAAGCTAAAACAGTGACATCATTGCACGCTCAGCCTTACGTCTCATTTTCAAGTCATCTGCCATTAAATGATTTGAAGCTGGGCACATCGACTCAAACTTCACAGAAGGGTCTTCCATATTTTTACAACCTTCAACGAGTCCAAACTGAATGAAAGCGCTCTGCTGGTTTCATTAACTACCTTGCTGTCATGGAACGTCTCTAACGCAACTAAAATCAGGTTCTGGTGGAACAGGGGGGAAAGAAGAGATGCAGTGACATATTTCTGTACCCATTTCGACCGCCATCAGAGGCTTTCCTCTACTTGTGGCTGCCGATGGAGAAAAACAGTCACAGAAGCAAAGAACAGTAAAACATAACAGTTCCCTTTTTTAATACTTGTTATTTTTACCCCATACAAATGTCAACATGTAGCCATGTTGGCTTCGACTGCACACTTAGCAACTCAATCAGTAAACAGCCACAAAAACATCAGCTCTCTGATGTGGAACCACAGACTGCAACACACCTTGTAATTGGCAGCGTAACTGTTTTCTTTCTTGCTTTCGATTTTTTTTTCTGCTATTCTGTTTCACTTTGGCTCCGAGGGAGGCGTTGAAGAGGCTTGATTTATGGTTGGGGAGGGCACTGATTCTTTTCAGGACAAACTGGTGCAGATGCGTTTCAGCCCAACACAGACATGGACATTTGTAGGTCCGTCAGCAGACGAGGCAGAGGGTGAATCTCCTGCCCTCCCGTGGTGCTCCTCACCTGTGCATATAGGCTTTTTATTTTTTAAYGAATCCCAAGTGTTTCACATGCAGCTGGGTCTCGTCTTGTTTTAGCAGCCAAACGGAGAGCAAGGTTGTGTGTACACAAGTATGTATGCACTATTCAGTGTGTTCAGGGGCGGGGTGTGGGGAGGGGTAAACTTTGTAGGGCACTGAGCCAGGAGAACTGAGCTCTTTGTGGAATGCCATGGAAAAATGAGACAGTGGAATGCAGACTTCACTGAGCAGTGTAAACAGGCTGGGCTGAGAGAATGCTACCACGCCGCCTTTGAAGTCGCTCCATCTCCCTATCACACACACACACATATAAGCACACACACACCTACTGTTGTACTGATTAACAAAGAGTTCAACCAGAGCACGCCGAGCCGTGTTGTTGTTGTTTAGGCTCCGACGTGAAGGTGACCTAAAAAGTACGAGTTTAGCGTGCACGTTCAGCCTGGAACRCACACTTCCACAGATGCACACACTTGACCACGTGGCCGCGCAAATTCAACCCCGCGCGCATTCAGGATGTCTGCAAACACATAAAGAGGCTCACACCTGCTCTCCCCCCGGCGAGCAGGGCAGTAAAAAGGCTTCCGGCCCCCGCCGGCTGCAGCGAGCCTATCTGTCGCCTCGGAACCAGCCCCACGCTCCACCCCCTGCTTCAACATGGCCTTTCAACGGTTTTGTCGAGCGAGCGGCAGCGATATCAGGCTAAGAATGTCTCCCAGTGTAGACAGTAGACACGAAGGCACCGAGAGTCTGTACCTCAGAGTCTGCGCCAGCGTGCTGAGGAATCCACTCAAGTGGGGCAGGTAAACACCGCTGCCCTGTGGAACGCCGYTCACCGTTACGACCAACCTGAGTCAACCAAATGTTTTCCATACTTCTATTAAAATGGCCCTTTTGCAACACTTGTTTTTTTTTCCTTCTGGGAACTTTTTTCACTCTTCTAGTTTTTAAAAGCCTCACACCTGGACTCTTCCCAGTACATTCAGTACCACACAGTTTACTGTAGTGGTGGAGGGTGAATGGTCTAACAGGTGCTGCTCGTTTACTTTCCAAACCCAGTTTAATCCTGTATGGGTTTACATCAATGACCCATTACTTTAAAATCTTTATGACGCCACTCCCTGTTGTAGCAGAAGCATATGTAGTAATTTTTTTATTTTCATTTTTTTTTAGCTTTGTATTATCTGGAAAATCTGTTGGCAGAAATACAAACTAATATCTGGAATGTTTCCATCAGTGAAAAATTCTGTCAATAAAAACTGCTCTGGTTACTCGTGAATAAGGTATTTATATTTCCAGACGTAAGCAAGAATATGTAGTTGGTTGCGGTCTCTATATTTGCCACTATAGTTAAATTATACCGAAGCAAACCAGCCAGAAGAATTAAATGACTAACTGAATGGTTTTCTTTCTTGCTGCCACGAACTGGAGGTTTTCTGAGAAAGGGTATATAAATATTTTTATATTGTTTGAATTTTAAAAATGCTTTAAATACCCATGGTGATTGTTAAACTGGATGGATGGTGTTTTAGGATGGAAACCTATGTTTCCATTTTTTGTTTTGAAAAATGTGTTTAAAATATTTTCAACATACAAATCTCTAGTTAGAACTGATCAGAAGTGTAATCAGAGGTTCTACTATTTATAATAAGTGCAATGGCAATAACTGATACTAATTTGTTGTTATTATTAGTACTTATTTATTGGTAATTGGTATTGGCACATGCATGTCATTACTTGTTCTCTTTGAAAAAAAAAAGTAATGATGCATCCATGAAAAGACCTAAAGGACTGCTGTAGATTCTCAGTCATCCGGGACATGGAAAATTAAAATAACACAAAAGAAACAACTGGACTTCTCTTCTGTAGCTGAGGAAGTGTGCAATTTCAAGATTTAAACYGCACAAGGTTTATATCACAATTATGATTACTTTGATCGAAATGCTCCAGTTCAGCTTAGTTTATACTTTAATACGATGTCTTTTTCTGACTGAGTGTRAACAGACTGAAGGTGCATCCGGGGCTAAACTATTTTAATTTCTACCTCTGCCCACCCACGGCACTGCCCATATTTAAGCATATGAACAACAATAACAYGATCGATAGTTGTTTTCACTTAACATTGAATCCCTGTTGTGTGAAGGATGAGGAAACACTTTTTTTCTTCTCGTTAATGACGGCTCTGKAAGAATCATTGAACACTGGTTGTGCATGGTCACATGGTCAATAGGATCAGACCSACTGCTCCTCAAAGCTGTGAATCTAGTTAATTTGACAAATGCTTCTGGGGATGGATCMTTTTCWGCTAAATAAYGTGCAGAAAGAAGCACTGCTCCATACAGAGCAGCTGTACTAGCCTGCTAGCTTTATCCCCTATGTCATCAGGCCCTGTTCAAGGCCTTCAGGAGTTCAGAATGGAAATTCAAACTGATCCAGTTTGTAGAAAACGGCATGCTTTGGCCCCRTTTACTAAACTATTTAGRAATTTGATGGATATTCATAYTGCATRTAACATACTATCGAAGTATACAGTTATTTGACAAACTAAACTAGCCTTCATATGACCTTTAAAAAGATAAAGTTTGGTGTCATCAGTATAATGAGACAGAAATAACACATTTAGATTGAACAAATTAAATGAATTGAGCAAACAGAATGGGTCATAGTCTAAAACCCTCTATTCACTTGGTTAAACTTCGGGCTGACTTGGGCAAACCTGAAACAATTCTTGGGCTGCTGAAAGACTTTTGCAGCGACTGTCTTTGACTTCTTCTCTTTTCAATCATTTATGGATAAGCCGTATTTAAATGCTGTTATTTTTATAGTCTTATTCCAATAGCTTATCTGCCATCTTGTTCCCAAGTTCATCTTTTCTTCAGTCTTCCAATCATTGAATAAAAACAAGCCGACAACTTGCTTTTTGTTTTGCATTTTTTTTCTGTTAAATGGAACTTTTACCCTGTGCTTTCTCAAAGGAGAAACATTGGGTTTTGTTGAATAATACTTTAGAGGTTTCATCTAATAATCTAAAATCTTCTAGGAAGACTTCTGATTTAGTGTTATTTATCAAAATGTTTACAGTAGATGGGAGTGCGTTTCAGTGACAGCTTCACTTTGCGCTTTCAACAGGTACGTCCACAGTATTTGAGATAAATACGTACATAACAAACAGCACTGATCAGCGTTAGCAGACGCAGGGCCAGCTCTAACGTGAGCACATACTTAACACATATGTAAACTACTAAATGTCTGTATGGTTTGTATACACATGCATCACTTGTCCTGCTTGGTAACAGCATGTATACACCACACACAAACTGATACTAACAAAGTACAGCTGAGTCACGACCACCTTTTCATTTTCACACAGCTGTGCAGCACACAGTCTGATCAATGAACTTTGCAGAGTTTTGGACTGAAGAAAAAGAGACTAAACAGAGAAATGTCCAAAATATCCTCTAACTGCTTGAGAGAATCGAATTCCTTTTGCAGAAAAAACACATTTATATAAAAGTATTTCCTCAGTGATGCATAATTACAGAAGCCTTCTGCCTGTTAAAAGTTTTGAGCTAACTTCAGATAACAACGCTCAAGGCTTTCTTTCACGGCAGCGGAAACTTTATGGTGCAATTCTTGCAACTTTGAAAGCCCTTCAGAAGTCCTCTGTAGGATGAAATGTGGGGGAGCCAAGAAAACAACGTGGCCTGTCATCACCACAACGCTGTTGTATCAAAGGGTAGCTTTTAAATTGGTACTTTTGCTGCCTGGCAGTGCTGGACTGCTTGTGTTTTCCGGTACAAAAAAGATCAATCTGTTCCGCAGGAAAAAAAAAAACATTGCTGTCTGTGATTTAGAGGCAAGCCAACTCCACACTTGGGCACTGCTCCACAAGTAGTTCCTTGTAAAAAAAAAAAAAAAGGAAAAAAAAAACGAGACCTTGGTCAGAAGGGTAAGGTACAGAAAACGCCAGCAGCTGCTCATCTCCTTATGCTCACTTTCTCCTGCCATGCTTTAAAAGCAAACAGACAAAACATTGCTGTTTTTCTTTCACATTCTTAGAAGCAGCAGAATACTTGTCTCTGTTCAATCACAGGGAAACAGACCAATATTTATGTGCTCTTTTTTTTTTCTTTTTACTATCATTGGCTTGAGTTCCTCATAGAAAAAAAAAGAAAAAAGAAAAGGACCGCATGTCCCAGATGGAAAGTGTGCCTTTCCTTTCTAGCTACTGTCTTTGGTCCTCAGTAAACACAAATTACTAAACCAGTCAGTTCCAGGAAGCTCCTTAAGTCATTTCCTGCAGGAATATTTGTTTATCATTTCAGCTCATCATGAGGTTACTCTCTTGAATCCAGAGTCTTGTTTTCTGGACCCCGTCAAAACATTCCTGTTTGCACTACTGTGGTTTGTGTGCACTTTTTAACTCTGTCTAAAAATTGGTAAATAAGTTGACAGGACCTGTAACAAACTTTTTGAATCTCCGCGAGCTGGGGTTGGGCAATACTGGAAAAAATTAATCACGATTAATTGGGGTATTTAGCCAATAACAATTAATTTGACGATTAATCCCCTGGAGTCCCTGGACACCCTTATGTCCTAGTCACATGACCAACTTAGTGGGAAAGATTTGCTCTTCATAAAAATCTGTTCCAAACTGTGTCAAAATTACAGGCTGTACATCTAATTTTWAATTGTGTTGATAGATAAATAAATTACAGAGCTTTATTTTAATGTTTGTCATATTTGAAGCGGAGAGGAGCACCGAGCGGACTCTGCCTGGTGGCATTAATCGTATTAATCGTCAAGTGCCAAAAAGTAATCRATTCGTGTTTTTCTGACGATTAATTGCACACGATACGATTATGCCCAACCCTACCGCGAGCCTCAGGATTCTGTCAGCATCCTTTTGAAGAATGATGAAAATTCAACTCTTTGAACTCTCTCAAACACACCTTCAAAGTCTGACTAACTCGTTCTGGTTCATTCAAAAGTACAAGAGAATGTGCTGGATTATTGAGACACTGAGTATCATTTTTCAAGTCAAAAAGTCATGAATGACATTCCTCTACAACACAAAGGAATTTGGATTACCACACTGACGCTCTACGGTTCACGCCTGCAGGCAAGTTCAGGGGTCTACGACACCGCGACTCTACTGATGGATGCGAGGCTCATTCAGCAACACAAATCAACTCATCTTCACAATGCAGATCTGGTCCACTTTGCAACCTGAGCCAGAAAGCTTCCAGAGTCACTCAGCAGTCTCACATTAGAACTCTTCACTTCCTCTGACGGGTCTGCTTCCTCTGCCCCTGAGGGTGGAAGGACCACAGTTTCTGAGTCACTGGGATAGTCTCATGGCTTAAAGCGATAAAAAATATTTTGACTGAAATACGCCCCCCCCCCCCAAAAAAATTTTTTTTTAAATAAAAATAAAAAAATACG
>NW_013952759.1:244769-246312 GCF_001266775.1 Austrofundulus limnaeus | reverse complement strand
AATCAATTTATGTCGTTAAAATCTAATTCCAGTTCCAACAGAATAACCTACTGTCAACATATGATTTATTGTCAACCCGAAATATTTTCTAAATAACAAAATATAAAGTTCTTAGTGAAGAAAACCCATCTGGATAACAGCAGACTGACTGCTCGTAAAATATACGACAGGTCTGGACCACTCGTGAATTTTGTTCGTATCTGAAAAAAATCTTAGAATATGAAAACATTGGTGAATGACACAAATTCTCCTAAATCACTCGTACGCACAACTTAAGAACAAATCAGTGTGTGCGAACGGTTCTTGCATGAGGCCCAATGATTTTAGAGAATAATTTTAAGTTTTTATTGTTTATTTTTGATTTTGTTTTATTTGCAATAGAATGTGCCATTGTGCCAAGCAATGATGAGCCTCAACTGCATGTTTAAAACTAAGAACATTAAAAACTTTACCCAGTAAACAGGTAAAATTATTGATAACCATCAACAGTGAATTTAGGACAGGTCCACTCATTACAAACCGACATGACATCATGCAGCCTTCAGAACATAAACTAACTCTGTGCCAAACAATGGTGACTTAAARAAAATAACTTTTGTCAGTTTTGTCAGCTTGTATTATGAAAAACTGATTCATGGATGTTTGGAACTGGTTAGAACACTAATGATGGATGGACAGATTTATTTATTGACCTTCATTTGACCAGACAAATCCTAATTATTTATTTGAAAATTATAGCAAATATCTCTGTTATACAGAACAAAATAACTTGAAAATACTTTTTAATTAGTTAGACTGATTTATTTTAACAGTTATTTAAATTGTTCAAGCTCATGTAATCATTTAATACTGTTTATTCTACATATTTGATAATTTATTGAATTAGATTTATCACAGAGCAGCCCTGTCACCGTGGTTCTAAATATAAACAAGCAGTGAAAAATTAAACTGATAAAAACTGCAAAAACACTTGATACACGCTCACCAGGAGAAGATGGTGCTGTTCTCCTGGTGAGGAGGTAAACGTTAAACTGAGATTCATCTTTGGTTTAATATGGGACAAACAAAACAGTGAATCTGAACTCACACCATGTGGGCGCTACAGCGCATGCCGCGCACTAGACTCGACTCGATTCGGTTCGCACTTCTCGCAGAACGCGTGCATCTTCGCTAGCAAGGGGTTTATTTAGCGCTTACGTTATTATAGTAAAACAGGACATGTGTCAGACCACTTTACTAGTGAAATGTTGTAGGATGGCCCCGTTACACGGGTGATAGGTCAKACAAACAAACTGAATGGTGCACACAGCCTTTGCTCGAGCAGTTTGGTCACGCATGCAAAGTTGGACATACAGCCAGTAAAATAAGTATTGAACACGTCACCATTTTTCTCAGTAAATATATTACTAGAGGTGCTAATGACATGAAATTTTCACCAGATGTCGGTAACAACACAAGTGATGTCCTGATGCATCTCAGTAATCCAGGTAAAAAATCAAAAAGAAAAAAGTTGTATAGGTCTTCTGGTCGGGTTCTTCTCTAA
>NW_013952759.1:234831-243725 GCF_001266775.1 Austrofundulus limnaeus | reverse complement strand
AGTGGGTGGTGGGAGTCAAAACGCAAATATTGGTCTGTGTGGGTGGGCTTACGAAGAAGAAGTCTCTTGGAAGAGAGACGAAACGTTTCATTAAAGAAGAACCCGTCCAGAGGACCTATACAATTTTTTTTCCTTAGATTTTTTACCTGGATTACTGAGATGCATCAGGACATCACTTGGGTTGTTACCGACATCTGGTGAAAATTTCATGTCATTAGCACCTCTAGTAATATATTTACTGAGAAAAATGGTGATGTGTTCAATACTTATTTTACCTGCTGTATCTGTTGGATAACGGCGCTCTGAGCACAAATATTTAATATAAAGTTAAGTTTTATAGACAAAAGTCCAAGGAGCGAAATGAGGTCATCTGTGTGTGTCTGTGTGTTAGCAGTGGATATAGTAGAGAGTGACCACATGCMATGTAAAAGGTGACTTAAGAATCATGTCTCCACTGGAGTCAACGGGAAGATGCCCAGGAAGTACTTGTACAAAGTTACCCTACACACCTGCACCTGGCAAAAGTGAGGAGGAGGAGTAGTAGTAAAAAATAAAATGGAAGAAGTCAGTAAATAACAGCATAAAATGTAACTTCCAGCTGAGGGAAAGCACACCAGTCCTTTGATTAGGTCCATAATGTGGCACTGCTGTGTGGGTGGGCCGTAAATGAAAACCAGCTTGTTCCAGGAATCAGCGTTGTGTGGCGAACGCTGCATCATGCTCCAAGTCTCTCCTGGTAAACCACATCAAGGCCAGACCAACAGCGGGTTCAACCTTAGGACCGCTTACCGCCTCCTGATGTTTGCATCGCTTTCACAGACGGCTGTCACTGCAGCGTGGTGGTAATAATGGATAATAAAAGAGTACAGGAGCAGGGATGAAGCATCAACATTAAACAATTAAATTTACTTGCTCCTGTGGCTGCATTGCTAATGAAAAACATCTGAGGACTGGTGAGTGATAATAAAGGTGAAAGGAACCCACTGTTTTCAGATTTTTAAAAATGACAATTAATGGTTTTCACCAGCTTTGTTCTGACAGCGAACTTTAAAATGATGCCTTCAAACGTGTTTATTTTTTGACTACTGGTAGAAACTAAGGAATTACAAATAAATATATGCAGAATAAATTAGACGTGAAGTAAAATAAACACCAGAAACAAGGTTTAGTCTCGGCTTGTGTGAGTAAAACGTGGCTTTGATGACGTGTGGAAAATGACATGATACCCTTTACTGGTTTGTAACGATGACTATTTTGTGTCGAAGCCAAATCCACAACTGCAAAAACAACAAGTGAAAGGAAAATGTATTTGTTTACAAAAAACATGTTTATCAGTACACAAACTAGTCATTTTGTATAATCATTACCCACTGCAAAGCAGCAGTTCTATTTGTGTGTGTTCACTTTTGGGTTAGTAAAACACAAAAACAATTATCACACAGTCAGTTTCACAGATATTGAGCTAAAATTTGGTGTTGTAGTAGCTGAGAGGTAGACATTACACAATATCTTTACAAATTTGCCATTACAAATTGGAGTCAACCCTGTCTGTTAGCAAAATATTTCATGAACTAATGAACAGACTTTATTTAAACTTACAGAAAGCAATCATCAGATGTACAACTGGTTAGTTTTTGAAGTCAACCAACCCAAGAAAGGACAAAAATGTCCTTATCTCCATCATTTCTTAGCATAAGATAAGCTTTGTTGAACAATCTGGCATGAAAGGCAGTAGGCGATATGCATTCCTGCAAAACAGTGGTGTTAAATCCTGGTCATCGAGGGTCGCTATCCTGCATATTTTAGTGGTTTCTCTGCTTCAACACACCTGGTAGGGATGAATGGGTRATTAGCAAGCTCCTGAAGAACTTGGAGAGGTAATTCAAGCATTGATTCAGGTGTGTTGGTGCAGAGAAACGTGGAAAAGCTGCAGCATGGYGGCCTTGAGGATTTAAAATATCAAGGTGGGTCATCTTTGCAAAATCTGCTTCTTCTTTTAACGGCTCCCTACATCTTAATAAAATTACCAATATGTGATAAACATGCACTTATCAGTCACACCAATCCAACCATTGAGTGGGTCCATAGTTTCCAAAAAGTAAATAAATAAATAAACTGATCTGACTGTAAAAGATTAGCACWGTTATATTATGATAGAAAAGAAACAGAATTGTCTTCTTTTGGTTCAATAAAAAGCATAATAACAATGAAAAAAAAATAAAACCTACCTGTTACAGTAAATAAGAACATATTTGTCTTATCTGTTTCCATTTAGAAGATGTGATTCATCCAATCTAATGAGCTCTGTAACTGCAAAAGAGCTAACTCTGCCCAATACAGTACTCCAAAGGCATTTTGGTAATCTTCAGGTGTGTCTCTTAATGTGTTTCAGTCCTCAGACCGGTCCCCGAGCCCAGACTTGACAGTTAAACCTACAGCAACAGACGAGTGTGATTCAATCATCTGCTTAGTCACTTTGACTCGCTGCCAGCTTGTTATCATGAGTGTGATGTGACTCATCCTAATCGGCAGACTGCTACCCTGAACTGAAGCAGATACCCACGCTGTGATTCTTGGCTCCCAAACACACCTCAAGCACACGTTTCAGCAAGGTGCCAGCTGAGCACATCAGTCTGGTTATCCAAACAACACAATATCATTAGTCCTCTCTTTATACAGAAAACACTGTCTTATTTTTTAATCAATACAGCTAAAATACTTCTTCTGTTAGGACAAGGGATTTATGTCTTTAAAAAGAAAACTACCAAGACTATACGATGATCAGAAACCTTTACACTGCCATTATTTTTTCAATAAATTTATGGTTATTTACAAGTGTAAACAGCAGAACTGTGGTGACAAGTATCCTCTTCTTGAGCATCTTAGTGGTCACATGTAAAAACTGATGGTAAAGGTTGAACTAACAGCATTAGCATGAACTTATCAGGGTTTTCTGGTTTGTGGTTTATTTGTATTTTCATGTTCTGTTTGTAATTTAGTTTTGGTGAGTACTTCTGTACTTCAGTTCACCTGTTCATCGGTAGCTTCCCACCTGTTGTCACTCCACAATCACCCTCTCTTGTGTAAGTATTGTTTTTCACTGTTGGCTGTCAGATCTTTGTGTATACTGTGAGTCCTAGTTCCTCGTGTCTGGTTCGGTTTCGGTTTCATTTCTTAGTTACATTTGCTCGTTTGGTTTTTGTTTTCATTTTGTAATAATCCTGGAGTTTACCTACCTGCCTGCTGTCTGTACTCTTGGGTTCATCACATCACCAATTGTTCAAGACCGGCTTTGGGAATTTTTAACGTTGAAGTTATTTTAAGGTGGCAAGAGAGCTGAGAAGAGAAAGTGAGAAAAGTGTGTTAACCGTAACTACYAGTCATTAGCTCGCCAATTCAGTCTGAGTGGATTTCTATCTTAAAGGAAAGCCAATCCTCAAAATTTTATGTCAGTTCAGGTAAACACTACTATCTTTAATTTTATATTACAGTTGTTTCTGCAGAAAGATTAGGAAATTTCTGGCAGAGGTTCCACAAGGATGCAGCGATAATCCACTTCTACTAATCCAGTCAGAAAAGAACTCTGTTTCTCCAAACTGATGTTCAAAGAGCTGACTAAAACAAAATGTCAACAGCTCATGATTTACTCTATACACAAAAACCCAGTTTAGTATGGTCAAGCTATACTTTTGTATGTATTCACATCTTTTCACTGGAAGAATAACTTCACAGTAAAAATGTTACACATAAAAAAAGCGTTAATACTTTGGGTTTAGCTCCAGAATCAGTACTTGTAGTTGCATTTTATTTAATATCTTATTGCAGCATGGATTTAATCAGCTACGTTGCTCAACTTACATTTAAAAATAAATTCTTTGGTCCGTGATAAATTTTCATACTCCATCTTTGTTTCTCTGTTTAGTTTGGAGTCGGCACATTGAATCCTGGGATATCCTCGGCCGGGAAGGATACTCTGATGCATCCTCGAGTGTTGAGATATTGTGGGCCGCATGTGGAGGAGCCTTTGAATTGGGACAGCACTCTGCATGGGGCAGTGGCGTATGCGGCCCACAAATGCGCACTCATGAAGTTGCAGTATTGCAAAGTATTCCAGCGAAGCTAACTTTATTCTTTTAGACAAGGAAAAGTTTGGGGAACTCGCTTCTATACAACCTGCAGAGCTGGCAGCTAACGCAGTGGTGTGCAAGGAGAGGGGTCATAACTCTGCATCTGGACATGACCAGAGGGATTTGACCTCCACTTTCCCTCAGATGAATCATTTAAAAAGAAAAATCATCCTGAAAAAACCGTATGACTGAAAGTTTTAGCGGTTTCGACTTTTTCTTATCGGGGTACGCCAAGCAACAAAACAGAAAAATAAACAGGGTTTGAACCCAAGTGTATATTATTTTTTCATTGATTATTTCAAATTTGCAGCCACACGTGCAATAAAACAAAATTAGCACGACTTTAGAGTGCTGCAGCAAAGCTGGCAGTGTCTGTACAGGAAGGGTGCGTCTCTCACGTTACGTGGACCCCCACAGGGAAGACTCTGGCACAGGAGAAGAAATGTTCACCCYGGAAGGGACGGACGGCTGGGAGATCAGGCTGCAATGGGAGGAGGAGGTGGGAGGGGTGTGTCTCAACATGCAGCCCCTCTGGGTAGACAGGCAGCAACATTCAAAGCACTTCCTGCCCTGTGCTCAGTCCAAAGGAACTACTTGTTAAAGCAAGGAGAGTAAAAACTCCCAGAACTCAGGTGGGAGCACTAAAATAATAAACTCAATTTCAAACCTTTCATGTCGGTTTTAAATCATGTGTTGAAGCAGGACAGAGTTGTAGTTATGTTGGTCAAACCTTGAGAATAATGTTATGAAACTTGTGCAACATTGTCAGAATAACTCTCAGCTACTACTAGGGCTGAAACAATTCCCTCGAATAATTTGAGTAACTCGATTACTAAAAATCCACCAGACAAATTATCTGCCTTGAGTCTTTGTTAAAAGTAGAAACTGTCAAACTATTCAGCCATTTTTGTCTGTCCGGACTGTTATTTGTGTTGCACAACGCTAGAGCGTCGGCTAATGGCTACGTTGTTGACGCACGAATGGGAAGTGCTATTTTTGTTGTTTAAAAGGTAAGTTGGTTTTGGCAGCCATCTTGAATTAGTTTGACTTCCATATTAATCAGTTGTAGATGTTTATTCATTGATTATTATTTGTGAGTTTATTTAAAATCTTTTTCAGCGGTTCATGATATATTTTGGTTGCCGACAAACAAACCAGCAAACAAATTAGCAATAACAATATTATGCAATGTTGCCTTTGTGGCCATAAATATACAATCTGTGCAGTGAGTTTGTTGTTTTCTCAATCCTTTTCCAAGTTTAACAAAGAAAGTTTAAACTTATTTAACCAGCAACTTCAAATCTGAGAGTAAACTTTTCCATTTGAGTCAAATCCAACGTCAAGATTTCCAAACAGAAAAACACAACGTAATCTCAGCGTCCTCCTCTCAGCTAAACAACAACAGAACCAAGGTTGGATTCAGTGGAATGAACTCCAAACATCCAGAGGGATTATAAAACCCAACTGGCATGTGAAACCACTGATGCCTGAGGAGGAAGTGAGGCCGACCAAGGGTGTTTTCCTCATTACACACAGCCCCAATATCTAAAAAAGATAATTCCAGCTGCCACACTCTGGATCATCTGGAGGAGTCATTCCCCCTTCAGTGCCAAAAGCCTTTAWGCATGAGTTAAAGGAAGAGTTTGGATCTTTTTAAGTGGGGGTTCTGTGTGAACAGTTAGTATCTTACCTGTTAATAGCTCTTTGTAAGATGTCAGTTTTCAACTAATATGTCCTCAGGTGTGAATGATAGTGTGATTTGTTGTTTGTCTCTATGTGTGCCTGTGATGGACTGAAGACCTATCCAGGGTGGACCCTGAGTCTCACACAGTGACTCTTGAATATACGAACTTGAAAGAAAAAGTACGCAAAAAAAAAAAAAACAGATGGATGGATAGACTGGGTAATGATGTAAAGATTTTTTAAATATCATGAGTGAACTCATATAATATTTTGGACACTGCAAAAGTCCACGTTGGTCTTGGTCCTGCTCACACTAGCCATTAGTCTACATGCGTCAAACTCAAGGCCCACAGGCCAAATGTGGCCCACCACAGAATTTTATGCGGCTTGTTAGAGCTTCAAAGATGCATTAATGTCTTTAAACTACATCTCCCATAATGCAAGTTGATTATTTTACCCGCAAAATGACAGCATCCTACCACTACATGGAGGTGCACAGGTTTCAAACTAGCTGGTGATATGTGCTGTGTAAAATCTCCATTTCGCTGCATTCTATATTTGCTGCTGCCCAGTTGTACTGGGAAGTGGGAATTTCCAAATTAAAACTGGAACATCACTCCAGTGGRAATTCCCTGCTGGAACGTGGAGGCAAACCAGACAACCCAAGTTCAGAATTCAAGATGGCAGCTACTCACCACAACTAAACTGTGAGTAAAACTCTTATTTTTAATAGTACAGTATTTCTCTGTTTTTATTTCACATGTAGTCAGTTGTACATGGTGTACTTTGCAGTGTTTATAAAACACCATGTTAAAACACTGTTTCTATGCAGGAAAAACCACATAGAGCTCCGGTATTGTTTGTTATCAGTGCTCAGCCATAGCAATGAGGTAAGGATTGTGATGTTTCATATTTAGTTGAAGTTAATTACAACTGACCCTTAGAGGGCCACCAATGGCCAACGGTCATGTGGCCCTTGGTGAAAGACTTTGACATCCCTGCCCTAGCTCATCCATCTGGTCAGATTTAAACTATTTCTCCWATCTGCAGTCATTTAAACCGCTATCTACTCCAGGTAACATACTACAAGTTGATAAACCTTCCAAAGAACCCCACCTCAAAAATCTTACAAACATTAAGACCAGACAAGAGCAACAAACACTTCACAATGATGAAATCACAGCTTAAATAAAAAATAAAAAAATGTTTTTCTGTCTTTTCAGTGTGCAAAAAAATCTAAAAGTAAAGGAAAAAAAAAGAAAACTGTTGCCTGTTGATTTATATCTCTGTTCTTAATGATGGCTGCCACTCCTTTAGGAGCTTAATTAGAGACTGAGGTGGTTGCACGCGATGGGTCTGGCCCGAGGCAGAGACCTGCGACAGGTGAGCGGCTGAGCTCTTTGGTGTTGGAGCTGCTCAGAAGCACGCTGTCTGTTTGGCCCTTCAGCCCAATCARGCTGAAAGTGGGAGAGGATTGGATAGGAAGATGAATCATTAACATGCCTGTCAAGCCGAATGACCCTCAAGGGAAACCACACGCCACCCCTCAAAAAAATTTTTTGAAAATGTGCCTTTATTTATTCAGTATCACTCCTTCAAGTGTGAAAATCAAAGCTGCAGCAACAAAAACGGTTTCATTAAAGACCTGGCAGTGATAGAAAGAATGCATTTCACCTGATTTAAAGTGAGATTGTCTTATGTTGAGAAAAGAAAGTTTTTGCTGTTTTAGAGATTTTGCACAATGTGTTAGTGTTCAGAGCTTGATTGGAGTGACCCCAAAGGTTATTCAAATACATACCTTGTTTTTACCTTTAAGGTGCAATAATAACTGTATTAAAGCTCATTACTTAACTCATTACATTACTTCATTCACTAACGAGAAGCTGTGGTTTGTCAAGATGCACCAGTCTTGTTTTTTCACCAAGAAGCTGCTGACCGTGCCCTTCACGATGTTTACAAAAATGGATTCCTCCACATAAAGTCAACAACCGGGCTTATCTTGAGCCAGGTCTTTAAGAGGCAATAAATCTGACAGATAATGTCATGACTGATGCCTTTTCAGTGGTGACTCTTGTTATCATGCGCTCTATAAAAAGTGCAGGAAACCGTTTGTAGTCTCATGGGTTGAAAACGACACATCAAATGCCCACTACTTGAAAAGAGGTTTGAAATGTTTCCGTTCTTTTGTTTGTTTTTCGGAGGTTTGAATTGTATTTGACTAATCATGTGAAGCACGTTCGAATATTTTTAAAACCCTTTGTACAAATCTCAGCTTAAGTCAAAATAACGTAAGGCGGAAAGAGAAACTAACAGGATGACAATCAAAACAAACAATAAACGCTGTGCATGAAGCTGCAAACAGAAAAACTAACATCATCTGACCTGTTGTTATATAATTCAAACAACAGAGCAGAAAGGAATACACCACCAGTCAAAGGTTTAGACTCACTTACTTATTAAATGTTTTCTGTGGGTTGGTACTGAGGTCGTCCAGACTATGAAGAAACACATAAGGAGCCATGTAGTGAACTTGGAAGTGTTAAAAAAACAGAATACGTTTTGGAATTTTAATTGTTCAAGTTGGGCACCTTTTGATTTCACTGCAGCTGTGCACACTCATGAGGTACTGTACAGTAAAGTTTTGAAGCAGTTCCAAAGAATGCCAAGAGTGTGCACGGCTGTGGTCAGAGCAAGTAGTGCCTGCTTTGACTGGGCATATTTCGGTTTGTTTGGTGCTTTTGGGTTTACTACATGGTTCTTTACAGGRTGTTTTGCTTCATAGTCTGGATGATTTTGGTGATTATTTGCAATGTAGTCAAAAGAGGAAAAGAATAGAGACACTGAATGAGAGGGTGTGTCCAATCTTTTGACTGTTAGTGTGAACTGAAGGTGTGGAAACACAGATAGGGATGAAGCTACAGTTTCAGACCAACAATAAATAAAAATAAAGTTAAGGGTTTTTCATCAGTGGGACCATATAGCTGCAGCTACGTCTTTACAAAAAAGAGTGATGGGTGGATGGATAGACCTGCCTGCCTACCTACCTACCTACCTACCTACCTACCTACCTACCTACCTACCTAC
>NW_013952759.1:220361-233770 GCF_001266775.1 Austrofundulus limnaeus | reverse complement strand
CCTACCTACCTACCTACCTACCTACCTACCTACCTACCTACCTACCTACCTACCTACCTACCTACCGTTTACTCAAGTTGTACCTACCTACCTACCTACCTACCTGCCTACCTACCTACCTACCTGCCTACCTACCTACCTACATACATTGTTTACCAACACACAACAGTTTAATGTGATGATTTATTGTTTACAAGTTGATTTA
Organism: Austrofundulus limnaeus; assembly: GCF_001266775.1. Taxonomy (NCBI): domain Eukaryota; kingdom Metazoa; phylum Chordata; class Actinopteri; order Cyprinodontiformes; family Rivulidae; genus Austrofundulus; species Austrofundulus limnaeus. The sequence continues at coordinate 233,565 of NW_013952759.1, read as the reverse complement.
ATTTTCATCCTACACTCCAAGACACTGAATGTGACTGTGCACCTGTACATCACAAAGACGATGCTCAAACAATAAAATGTGCAGCTCTAGTGTCAAAAAGTTTGTTAAAAAAAAGCCAACCAAGCAAAACAAGTGATGCTATAAGTTATGCCAAGTTTGTAATTGTGTAAATGGATTTTCTAAAGAGCAGACAATGCACATTGCACTGGATAGAGAACATACTTCCGCACACCCATTATCTGAGAAGTCACTAAGCATATGAGATGACATCACCGGCTTCACATGACACCCCGCTTCCGTTTCAGTCTGAATGGGAAGAAAACAGCACTGACCTCGGAGCAGACCGTCTCTATGGTGGGCTTGTTGTGAACAACTGTGTAAAAATAAAAGAATGCCGACAACAGACAAAGGAGCAAAGAAAAATCCTGTGCATAAAAGAGGACTGATAAGTCGTGCAGGTAGGTGATAAGAGACAAAGGCCCTACGTGCTGAAACGCGCCATGACCAGAGAGATGAAGGCCGCTGATAAGAAACATGGAGCTGAAGGTGGCGAAACACAGGGATCTGTAATGGATTGACAGGAAGAAAGAAAGCATAGARTGAGAGAGACGCTGGAGTCCCTCACAGCTGCACCTGTGAGTAATCTTCAGAYTTGTCAGTGTGCTTGGATGGGCGTCTGTGCAGGCTTCACTTCCTGTAAATGGGCCGGCTGAATATGTAATCTGTCCTCTTTCATCCCCATCCGTTCTTGCTGCCCGCCTGGCCATGTACAGTTACTCTGCTGTGCTGTTGATCAGGGTGGCATGAAAACAGCACTGACACAACAAACTGTGTGTCAACCACACAAAAGGGAGCTCTCAGGGTCATATCTCCTCCGGCAGCCAAACCGAACGTGGTCTTCATCACGTCCATCCCTGAACAGGCGCTTTAAAGAAAACAAGAGACAAATCCACTAACCAGAACAAAGAAAGAAGACCAATAAATACCGATGACTCAACAACGAGTTTCCCAGGTGTTGGGTTATTTTGGCCGGACTCTCCTGTCCTGCTCGTACTCTGTTTTGGAACAAATATAAAACTCCCTTGATATTGGAATGTCAAGACTCTGACAACGCACGTGTACACACTCACTCCTTCGTCTTTCCTACACGTTCTGAGGGCAGAAAACAGTGTTACACAACATTACACAGCAGTGGCTGAACACAGATTTCTGAATGCACAGCTGTTTTATGGTTTTGTCAAACTCTAGCTCGTCATATTGTTGGGAACATTCTCCTGATTTTGAGACGATTAATGTAAGAGTTTCATGACATGATCTTAAAGTAGCTAAACTTTTTTTTTCAGGCCAAACATTCAAGAATATTAGTAACACTATGGAGCAGTTAGAAGGACCCATGTTTGTTTTCATGTCAGGGAAATGTGATCAATGAAAGTGTTTAGTAATGGTCTTTGGTTAATTGTTTCTCTAAAATGGAGTTTGAAAGAGTACTACAGACATTAGGAAGATGAAGTTAAGAGCCAAGACTCATACAAGTCGGTACAAAAGACCATCTCATAGACCACGTATTTATAGCTTCTTTTTTGACAGGGTTGATGCAGTTTTAATAGTTATGATGCTAGAAGAGCATATAAATAACTCAACTAATCAACATATGCTTATATAAGGACTACTCATATCCCGTTTTGTCCCTCACGAGTCCTAACTGTACTAAGAAAGTACACATTTGATACAGATTTTGCACCTATTTTAGTCAAACCTTGAAAAAAATAATAAATTATGCTCGACCTCAGGTAATATCATACAATGTATTAGTGTACAGAGTGTGTTGAAGATGCTACTGCCAAATCAAATTTTAAATTAATAGCTCTAAAGCTGAACTATAAAAGGCAAAATACTTGGAGCATATCAAAATTATATATTTATCAAATAAGGCAAAACACTGGCGAAGAAGCTTTCAGAAACTTAGAAAGAACTACGAGGAGCACGAAAAACATGAAAGACAACCGCACTAGCAATCGGACACACAATGAACTGACAAACACTGATGGCGTGAGCCAGAACATGAAGGACAGACTAATGAGGGTGAACGAGGGACACCTGGAGGAGACACATGAACAGGTGAGCGAGGGCGGGGCTGGAGGATTAACAGACAGGAGGACAGGATGGAAAATCACTGGGATTCACARAAAAATAACAATAACTGAAAGGACACAAAAAGACACAAAGATATTTATGTGTTATTGGCTCAGCTGACTGCGAAGGGAATCTTGAATTGGGTTGGCTTGAACAGGTAATCAGCTGTCGATGTACATGTTGATGTAAGTTCATGAGATATTTTTCTAACACCCCARTAGATAAGGACAAAGATTGCACACAATCAGTTAGTGCTTGGCATATGTGTTGAGGATAACTCTTCCCTTCTACCACACAAAAACAAGACAGACACACACCAGCAAAAATATGATCACCCACCTTTTGGGAAGAGGACTACAAATGGTTAAAAGGACCGCGAAGTGGTCCCTTGTGATCAAAAAGCACCAATTTAAGCCTTATGATAAACTGTGAGACCTCAGTTGTTGCTTGAGAGGATTTATAACATTTAAAAACACCCTCAAAAYGCTGAATGATCAAATGATCCGGGTGTTTTGTCTGTCAGCACCCTCTGATGCTTCATGATATGACAGAGGAGGAACCCACAGGTTAAGGTAGAGTTTATGTTGGAGTTCGATGTTGTCTCAAACATGAAAACCCAACAGATTATACTCTRTGAAAACAAGAAAAAAAACATCAGGGATGAAATATGCTTTCACTTCAAGTCTGTCTTTTTTCCCCCATCGTTTGGTTTCTACGGATCACCGGTCCAAGCAGATGAGGAAAGCACTCTTGTTTTCCTGAAGCAAGCTGTCTGCTGTCCATCCACATCAAGCACATCCAATGCGCTGGCCTTCGCCTCACCGCCTCCTCCTCCTCCTCCTCCTTCTCCTCGCAAGAAACTGAGGCCGAAGATGGGCGCCGTGCCAAATACACCAGATAGTTTCATCCACAGCTGCACTCAGGCGGCTGCCCCCAAGTAACAAAAGAGTCCACTCATTAAAGCGAAACCGTCTCTCGCAGAAAGAGACAAGCAGGGACAGGGASACTGACGACAAATGTTTCAAAAGCAGAAAACTCCCAGAAAACTTCACCCAGGAAAATATTATTCTTTGGCAGAMAAAAATAAAATAAATGTTTGTGCAGAGGGAAAGCCTCTTGTTACAGTGAGAGCAGTAAGTATGCAGCCTGTCTTAGAAATTGATAGTAGCTGATACCAGATGAAAAAGATATCTGGTTTTGTGTCTTGAGGCTATGCACAGCATGCTTCCCACGTGCCAAAATGTATCCGAGCTTTCTCTTCCATAACAAAACAAAAACAAATATGAACACTACTTTCTGCAAAAGCATGTTATCAGTCTACTTGTTGCTGTTTTGTTGTCAGGTAGTTAAAACGAACACACAAACAGAACTGACAAGATTCATTTTAATTATCTGTCAATCTTAGATACCTATGTTTTATTTTCTGTACCTGTTTTTAAGGATCAATGAGGCAGATTTTATCAGGAGCCTACATACACTGATCCATCACAAAAACAAAAGACAAACTCAATGGACTTGAAACAAACTCTGTACGTAAAGTTTTATTAGCTCTGACAACCACAGCAACAGATTTTAGACCCAACTTTTTGCTAAAAAAAATAGGCATCGGCAGCTATTAATCCAATTTGTTTTAATAGATTTAATTGAATGATTGCCGCTCCTTGATTATGATAGGAATAATGKGAAACAATTAGTTTATAAACGACCTCATATCTTGGTTGATTTGGCAGAAATGGGTTTCTGTGTGGGATTCCCATTGCTTTAAAATTGCTAGTTAAAACTAAACACAGCTCATTGAATAAGAGGTGTTGTGTTCTTTAAGCCTGGTTTAAGATAGTTGTGCCAATTTCTAACTCAATTTTCTCCTTCCGACTAGCTTAATGATGCCCCATGTACTGATGGCTCTAAATATGATCTTTTGAGATTTTCCTGCCAGGTATCAGGTGATCTAGTCGGCTCAGAAAGACGTTGGGACGGCTCTGATCTTAAATCAGGTTTGATCAACATGTTGGGTTGTTTTGGCCCAATATCCCAGCATGTGTGGTGTTCCCCAAGGACAAACGAGCCTGTTGAATGTGACGCGTAGCCCATCAGAAAGAGGAGACGGAAACATGGAAGGGAATCTAAAATACAGAAGACAAAACAACGTCTGGTGGACTTATCTCCGAATATAAATATATTTATTAGGGGGTGCAACGATACAGAAAATTCACAATTCGGTTCGGATCAATACTTTAGTCTCACGGTTCGATATTTTTCAGTACAAAAAAAGAGAAATTTCCATGCCCCTTTTAACTTGTAATTTATTTAAATTAATTATGACCATTTGTTTAACCTCAAAAGTACAGTTTTTAAATTAAATGTTGCTGAAACAGCAAATTTCTCAGTGGATCTGCGCTCAAAAATGCAGCCTAGGTGGAGTAGTCGAACACAGATCCACTGATCCTTCAACACAGAGCATCTTCAGAAGACAAGCTGATAAAATAAAATTTAAAAATCTGTATTGTTCGATACAAGTGTGTACTGAACCTAAAGCACTGTTTTGAACGGTTCGATACGGGTACATGTATTGTTGCAACCCTAATATTTATATAAAATACATTATGTTTTATTAGTCCATTTCATGACCAAACCATGAACACATARTCATACATACCTATACATACCCACAGCTTATTGAACCTAAAAAAGGCTGCAAAATTTTGCATTTTTAAAATAAAATCAAAAATTGTACTTTGTTAATAAGTCATGTTTTTATTTTAAGGTTTTAAGTGAGGCCTTTTAAAGTGKGTTTCTGTGAAAATATTTTACAAATAATCAATATCTTATTTGTTGTGGACTTGTGTCTCTTTTGCTTTAATGCAACCTAGAAGAACAGACACCCAGCATGAGTGAGAGTTGCACATAAACATACTATCGTCTTGAATATAATGAGATGTCAAAACTCCGTTGTTCTGTCCTGAACAATGAGCTGATATCTGAGACATAAATATTGTGACTGCGAGGCCCACCAGGATGTTTTGCCATGCTGCTAACGCAGCTAAAAATGAGGGGAAATGAACAATGTGGTTCAGTKCAGCTCTAATTATATTGCATTTCATAGAGGATGCTAACCGCAGTGACATTCCACCACACTGCGTTTGATTAGTTACAGCTTCAAAACAGTCAAGGATCTCTACTCTTATAGTAACATACGAGGTGGCCACATAAGCCCTAATTTATTCTGAGGAGTCCCACCAGCAGCCTGTGTTTTCACCGGGAGCCTCTAACATTAAAGACTGCTGTGCACTATTTCTGTCATTTGGTTAACTTTTACAGAATGGCCCTCTGACGACCAGTANATATATATACAGTATATTGCTTGATGACCTTAAGAATGCTGGAACAACTTATTTAGTAGAATACTAAAAATCTTTTTTAAATGAGATATGAACAAAATATTGGTTAAGATTTGTATTTGTGTTGTGATGCTGTTTGTGTCTGGAGACATGGTCCTGAGCAGTCCAGTCCTTGCTCACTCATGTCAGTCCACCTGCAATGTGGCCTTAGTCCGTCGATCTCCTAATGGTCGCTGCGACAACGCCAACTGTTATGGCAATATTTATTTAACAACAGAGACAGAAATACGTGGTCCAAGAATGAAGGTACTCCATGGGATGATCAGCTGAGTTTATTGCAACAACAGGAAACACAGAGAACAACCTGCCCTGTCTCTGTGCCTCTGCTTCTCTCTGTCACTATCTCTCCACTGTCACTCACTTGAGAGGCCTCATATATATATTAACGAACACCATTATGTCATCTTAGCAAGATTTGATACAAGGTCAATAGAAAACACAAAGATAAACACAAGTGATATCTAAGAATGACTGTTGTTAGHARATCTTGTTCTGACTTTAATCATTCTGTCTGCAGATGAACAGCATGTCATGAAAACCTAGGTCATTAAAGTATATCATGAATTACTGGCTTAAACCTAAAAGTATTAGTTCCACCACATTGATTATTTGAAAATATATTGTGCATTAAGTTTAGTTTTATTACTCGTATGTTGTACGTTTTTTTAGATACATTTTTTTTTTAATTGGGGGCAGATGTTATAAGTTTTTATTCTTCTTTCTGCTCCTTTTCATTTGACTACGATGTGATTGTCTTTTTGACACAACAATGTTGTATTATTTGTTTGTTTCTATTATTGTTTTTGTTCTTTTATTAATTGTTTGTTTTATTATTTGTTTGTTGAATGAAATAAAGTTCTACAAAACTGGATTTCTACTTGGTCTTGGACATTGAGGATTCAGGATTTTATTTCAAGACCACAACTGTAGAAATATCTCTAAATTACGAGAATATTGTTGAATTTATTTGTTAACACCATTGCTGTCATTAGATATTAAATGTACTGATTCAAATCAAGTGACTTAATTATGTATTTTTGTTACTGCTGTCCCCACTCCCACTTGGTTTCACCCTTCCTCGGTCTTGGTCTTGACTTGGTTTAGCCCCTAAAAGTCTTGGGCTTGTCTCGGTTTGGACTAAAACACCAAAAGCGATATACTAGAATCCTGACAATACTGTAAAATGATGTTCAACAGAACCTCCGCTCCTACCATCCACAGTGAGTGTGATGCTGCCCTCTCCTGTGAAGACATCATCTGTGATTGAGATCTCCACGTCATAAGTTCCATCATCAGAGGGCCTGAGGTTGTGCAGAAGCAGAGTCCCGTTCTCAAAGATCAGGATGCGATCTTGATACTCTGACCTCAACGTCCCAATGATGACTGTTCCGATCGTCTGGACGACGGTGACAGACTTTTCCCTCTTGAGCTGCCACTTGATGACYGGCACATCCAGGCTGAGACTGCTGTATCGGACGGACAGAAGGGCCTCCCCTCCGACTACTCCTCGAATCAAAGTGTTGGGGATAGTCATGTTCACTGCCAACACGTCACCTGTGGAGAAGCATGAAAACAAGGCCCCACTATTAAATTTTCATGACGTCACAGGTCAGTTGAGGGATGCTACAATAACTTTGAAGCTGAACTGAAAGATTGTAAAGGATCTAAGCTGGGGTTAACCCTGGAGAGACTGACTAGTAATTAAGTGGACTGATTTAATGGCATCCTTTGTTTGCAAATTGCAGCTGATTTGATATGCCTGGACTCCCTTTCTCAACTCAACCCTTTGCTAAAGACACACTAACCTCTGCACTGGTACTTAACATTGAGGCAGTATGTAAACTGTTTGTGTTCCCACTGTAATAACTGTTCAGCAAACAATGATTTCCAAATGAAGACACCACCTCATCACTGCGTCATTTATATCCAAGCCAGTTTTATGTGTGTCTGTCTCTGGGATGGGCCTGCATGAACCAACAGCAGTGAGCTTTGTTTGTTCAAATTTCCCTCTTCATGAGCAAAAACACTGGGAGACAACCAGATGCAAGCTTCGCAGAAACACAGCGGCTCGGCGACTTTGTTGCCCGACAGTAATGAGGACAGCTGAAAACATGAAAACACCAGTTCTGGTACCACCTGCAGGGACAATTACTGTATCTTTTACAAAGATGGGGCACAAGACTGCAGAAACCTTCAGTCTGATATATGCCTTCATGTAAACAGAAAAAGCTACTTTTCTGAGAGCTTCAGGTAAAGCAGATGTGGCGACGCTTAACAAGGTTAAAAAAAAACTGCACAAGCAAAGAAAGTCATAATCTAAAACAATTAGTTTAACTGTTATCATACTCTCTTAATATTTTGATAAAGAAAGCTTCAACATTACTGATCCCTGCAGTTATTACAAATATGCTGGACTATTAAGTCTTTATTTGGGTTTCCTGCTAGTGTTCTAATGAGAGTTGGAAGGAGAGATCATATTTCCCCAGTTTTAGCTCCTCTCCACTGACTTTGTCAAATTCAGAATAGAATTTAAAATCTCACTTTGAACACACAAAGCTTTCAACAACCAAGCTCCATCATATATTAAAGATCTTATTGTTTCATATTTTCCTAACGGAGCGCTTCGTGGCCGGTCGAGGCAGATGGAAAGCTATCCTGAGCCTGATTCTGCTGGAGCTTTCTTCCTGTTAATAAGGAGTTTTTCTTCTCCACTGTCGCCAATGTGCTGCTCAGGATGGGAAACTGTGACGAAGTGATTCAACACAATCTGCTGACTTCCTAGGATTTATTTTATTTTTGTACAAAGACATTTGTTGTGCCTTGGCACTATATAAATAAACTGAGTTGAATTGAACATTAAAGATAAGTTTCTTTTTAAAGCTCTCATACTTAGACAACATTTTTTACGTGTATTTTACCACAACTGTTGTCCCACTAGTGCCTTACAAGTTCGTGTAAATTAGTTTATGAAATGCTGCTTACCTGAATTGTTGAAACCGAAGCATAGCAATAGAATCTGATAAATGGTTTTGGCTTTTGAAGAAGCGTCCTTCTCTGGCTGCATCTTGGGTAAAAAGCTTTGTTTTTCTCCCAGACAGTCAGCACGATTTGTGACTCTGGGCTGGACGAAGAATACAATTCATTCATTCACACTGTGCTGAAACTGAAGACTTGTTGTTCTCCAAAGCCTCATTAGAAGCAGGACAACAGTGTATGCCGTGAAGTGCACTTGTGAATTCCAATGGAACAGAATCAAATTGTAATTAATCGATTCAGAACCTTGAGAATAAAAATCGATTCGATTTAGGGAATTGGCCACGATACCCAACCTGAACGKAATTCTCAAGGTTTGACCATTTTGCATTAAAAATCAGCTTTGTTTATGCAAAATGGTCAGACCTTGGCAGTACATTCCTTTAAGGCCTTTAATTCACAATAATTTTGAAAAGCTCCAAGTTCTCGATCATGTCCTGTCCCTGCATCGCTGCAGAACCATCCAACCAGAAGATGCATCTGAGTATCAGGAAGTTTCCACAGCTCTTGTGATTTCATGTTGTTATTTTTAGCAGCAGGGCTCATCCAACAGGACGGTACCGTGCTACTGCACTGCCCTGACACTCAGCAACCTGCAGTGTCCTGTAACCCCCCCACTCCAAAGAACTAGGCCACCCAGTGAAGACATCAACATGCTGATTGTTGGCCTCCAGAACATTTACCTCATCCTTTACCCCTACCCCCATCCCCTACACACTGCTCAGTTGGTTCCCACACTCCCTGTCTCTATAGCAAGCATCACTGCTCACCAGACTTTACCCACACAAAATGGACCAATGAGCAGTGACCTCATCATRAAACACCCACGCACAATTTCATRTATAGTCAAAAAATAAATAAAAYAAATTAAACCCCTACATTTTGGCACACATTTGAACACCCAATCACTTCTACTTGCCTGTCTTTGGGATGAGTTCTAATGAGCACTGAGTGTGAAATGTGTTGGTTTGGTCTCATCTGGTCCTCAGTTAAACCATCAGTTTGTTAAACCCAGCTATTTAAAACTGTTCAACCACATTTTAGATATGTATGAACATTGGTGCAGAAAAGTTTGTAAAACTACAAACTATTCATATTTCTGAAACAAGTTCATCCGTTTTTAAATTTTGCACAAATGTAAAAACAAAAAAAAAGTTTAAATCTGTTTGTAGTCAGGAGAGAAATATTTTCCAACAAGATATTTTAGGGAAAACTTCAGAACTTCAAAATTTAAAGCTGCAGGTTTTCATTAAGTTTGGCAAAACATACAAAACTGTCATGTCCTGTTGTCCTGCATTACCTATGTGTTGGATTAGCTGCTAAAATCAATAGTATTTTTCTGTTCCAATGCTTTAAAATAAAGAAACAGAAGGACAGGAAATWTATTTATCAAMCTTTGCTGAAAGTGGATGAGAAATCATGGTTTTGTCATCAAAATATCTCACGAAGCCCTGGATGGATTTTAGTGACACTCTCAGAGTGATCATTGGATGTACAACTAAATAATCCTTGGAATTTAACTGACAAAAAAAAAATAAAAATACTGTGCTGTGATTGGTCAAATCACAATCTTGATCAGCAGATATCACACTCTGTTCAGTCATACCTCACAGAGTTTGTAAAGAATTACTGTTACAGGTGTAATTTTTTTTTATACTTTTCCTCCTACTTCATATTCAGGCACKGTTGTTTTCTTCCTGCAGCTTTCAAGTAGCTCTGTCCCTCTGCTGGCTTCTCGAGCTTTGTGGCAGGAAAAAAAAGGCTTCTCTGATCAAAGGCCATGACGTTCCAACCAAACAGCCTGCAGCTATCAAAACCGTTTGTTTATTCTGCATCGCCATGACAAGATCAGATAAGAAGTCTAAAAATGTAAGGGACTAAAGAAGCAGGTAGACGCTGACAAAGCCAGGTGTGCAGGTTACAGTGGCTGAATGTGTTTAGTGGAGGAAATAGAGGGAGATAAGGGAAAATATTTGTTTTCTGTGCTGCTGGATACAAACCCCAACAACAACACAGGACTGGACAGCTTTCAACTTTTTTATGAACTGAAGCCCCATAAAAACAAGTTAAACTCTTCTATAGAAACACTGTCTCATAATTCTACCTAAAAGAAAGTTTTGCTTGTTTTAGGGAGCATTTCCACWGCAGCAGAGTAAAGAAACTGTCACAGCGCCAACCCTAATGAAACACTCCCCTTCCTTGGGTGACCAAAGAGCTCCAAAAACAATGTCACCCTGGAAAAACAAGTGTCGAGCCACRGCTTTGACTGCCGCTGACTTCCAAGGATGGAACAAGTGCTGCATACCCATGCAGCGAAGGAAACATAACTCACAGCTAGGGTTGCCTCCCATGACTCCAAAGCCTCCAACTCAGACCACAGCCTTGAAACACTACACCTGCTAACAAGGCGGCCTGACATTTCGCCTCCACGATTTACTTTTCTCTGTATTTATGATCGTTTGTCTATTTTGAAGCCAGCCCTTCTCATCTTTCCTTTTGATTTCCTTGCACGTTTCCGCCCTTCCATTAAAAATCGGCAGCAGCCCTCGATGGGTGAACTCTGAACCGAGTCGGCGGAACCAGTAGGTGAGGCGCGAAAGGGAAAGGGGGTCAACTCGTTCACGATTCGCACCATAAAGCTTCCTGAAAGGTCGCTCGGGCTGAATAAGCAGAAGTGTGTTAACCTTTCACCTTCACACGCACCAAACGTGTAGAGCCACAGGAAACTGCCCCACAGGGGTGCCTTTTGAAAGTTATTTGTTTGACAGAGTGTACGCGAAAAGACACGTAGACATATCCCCACCCCCACCCCACAAAGAGCAGGTGTTTGTTAAAGCTGTCCCWGGAGAGGAACCTTGGCTACAGCGTTGTGTGATCGCTCCCACCTGTGGAGCTCAAATATGAGACATTTATTATACGGGGGGGACTTATCTAACGCTCCCTATCTGATGGACTATGTAATAGAGAGGCCACAGACAGATCCGCTTTCACTGGCCTGAAAGGCTGGAGAGGTGACCCAAAAGGAAATCATTATGCGCRAACACAAAAGCGATGTAGGTGTGGAGTAAAAACGCTCTGATGGGTGCTGCCCCGTCTCCTCCCAGCTCGCCACGAAGACTGCATTAAAATGTCTYCCCGCGGTGGGAGGTCTGCAGAAAACCTGCAAGTGAAATCACAAATTACCACCTCTCAAGTAATTTAGGCTCTCTAAAACAATAATTCCACATTCAGGAAGTGGTGAGCACGGTATTGAACTCTTGATTATGTGCTAAAAGCTGTACGTGGGTTATACTTCATCCATATTTATGCTTACTGTATTRTGAAGTTCCCAGCAATACCCAGCTGTTAGGAGCTGCCAGCAAAATTTAACACCAGTTACACCATTCATTCACACACTTAAAGGCAGTTGAGAGTTCCTGTTATTAGCTGCACTTGTATTATGGCTCCACAGCGGTGATGGTCTGTCATGTGATCCTTCGCTTTGCTACAGAAATATCTCAGCAACTAACAACATCCCTCAGCTCCGCGTGCACGGCTCATTAACATCCCTGAGATGTTAGCAAGTCATTATGTCGGAAAAGCAGCTCAGAGTAGCAATAAAATGCTGGAAAACTCACTGTTCATTATTTTTTTATGTCCGCTCAGACCACAGAGCCCGTGCGACATAAATCTCGTCATCTCACCTGTCAGCTACGGTCCACTGTGTTCCTCGGCGAGCAAGCGTGTGCGCGCCAAATTAGGCATTTTTCATTTCAAAAGGAGGCGCCAAAGTCACAACAAACAACAGAAACAGGATTGGAACTGAAAACAAAAAAACAAATACTTGTGCTGTGAGAGAAAACTCCATCAAGTTCGTAAAGAGCAATCACACAAACTTTTTTATTTTTTTATATAAAACGTTAACAAATCTGTATTTTATCACCACCTATTAGGCTGTAGTAAAACTGTAGACCACTCAGTGTAGCGCTGAACCACAGCTAATCCAAAAATAGTATGAACACAAGCACGTGACCGAAACAGTTTACCCACACAGATGTAGAAAGAATCGACAACCACGCTTCCAGCATGTTAACATTAGCTTCACCACACTAACAGCTCCAGACTAAACAAGCCCAAAGAAAAGTCTTCCAGTTCAAATTACTGCTGGCTGAAGTACTCCAACTTTATTTATAAGCCAATAAATTAAGGGAACACTGAAAAMACAAACAGCATAAATAACTACTGAGCCTTTATTTAACATCTCATTCGTTTATGGTTAAATAACAGATTAGCAACGAGTTTTAAATTTATTTTTACACTCTCCAGAGAAGTCTGACACCAGCTTCGGGAACAACTAAGACACGTGTAAATGCAAATCTGTAAATTAGATCCCATTCAGCTTCAGTTTTACTAACCATGACCAGAGTGACCAGGCTAACTCTGACCCATTTTACACACTAAAACCCTGCAGTGCTAATAGAGGTTAGCCAGTAACTGAGAAACAAAATTACAGAAGGGAAAATAAACTGTTTTTTTCTGCAGCTAATGCCACATTTTATGTGCGAGGCGGTCATGTTGGATTTTGAGGTGGACGCTGATTGACATCCTCAAACTTCCCAGGTCAAAAGGGGTCTGTGGCTGCATGACCAGGGCACCTGTTC
>NW_013952759.1:208210-213966 GCF_001266775.1 Austrofundulus limnaeus | reverse complement strand
AAATTAATAAGCTCTGTAAATGTTAAGCCTAAATGTTCCATTTGCTGACATGTAAAAGTTATTGAAGTCAGAAGCAGCTGTTCTTAATGCAAACAAGAAAGGGAACAAACGCAGCACAGGAGAAGGAAGAGTTGGAGAGGGAGGCAGAGTGATGTGGAGACCCAACAGGACAGAGAGCTGAGAAAATGTCGCAGTGGTCTTGAAGCACAAACTGTAGCTGCGGTCCTTTTATTGGACGAACTCCAGCGCTTGTAATGCAGGTCTCCTTTGATAATGGCCCTCAGTATGTGTAAGAGCGCTGGGCCGCAGCCAAGGTACACAGCCTTTTGCTAATAGTTAACCAAGTGGGCAAACAGTGGAAGTCAGCAGCATGGAGGTAGGTCAGAGAACTGCACCAGACACGCTGTTACCACCCCCCCACCCCACCCCCCTCCATCTCCTCACCCCTGTTCTCCAGTGCAGCCCAACCCTCCTACCTTCTCTTAGGTCTGGCACTGAAACACTTGGCTCTGCTCCTGCCTCTTAGATTTGGAAAGGGGCTTTATAAACACGCTGTGGACCCATAAAGGACTCGGTAAAGGGACATAACTTTATTAAATACACAGGAGTTGAAATCATGTTTGCTTGATGTGAACCGTTTATGGCTAGATATTTAAATCCCATTACCTTTACAGCAACATCACACACTTCCTTACATGTATAGCCATTGCACCTTACCATTATATGCATTCACAAATTCATTTTTGACTTTGCGGCTTGGACGGAGTATTGTGTGTCATCTATATGTCCACGTCAATTATGGTTTACCAAATCACATCTTACTTGGCAGAGATTATAAATGTTAAGTTGTATTTGCTACCACAATGTCAGCCTGTCTCTTGGGGATTCTTCATGGTCAGGTTTCCTCTGGTAAAAAAAAAAAAGAAAATAAAGAGCCACGCTTCTTGCTTCTGTGCATAGGTATGTGCGCGAGTCTCTCTCTTCAAGCAGCTCGGCCGCCTCAGACAGTCCAAGGACTCTGAGAGCGGTAGACATGTCATTACCCGATCCTCTGCCAACCTGCTGCTAATCTCAGAGGGTGCAGACCAAACACCAAACCGCACACAGCGCCGCTTTAGTCCTCAGATCTGGCTTTCAGGGCTGCTGTGGCGCAAATGCTGCGCTAACCTCAACCTAGAGCCCAGAACAAAGAGTGACACCATGCTCGGCTCCAGTCCCGCACTGCAATCTGGGGATTTAAATAGCAGGCTTTGAGGGAACGAGGCCTGGCAGCTGGAGTCACAAACACACCGTCTCAAAGTAGAAAATGAGCTGATATAACTTCAGCCAGCTATAAATGCAACGTTTGGGAGCTATCAGGTATTAGCYCTTTTCTTTTCTTTTGTTGCTTTGGAGCAGCTCCAACAAAGGAGGTTATCGGGTGAACGACCCTGATGAGACATCATGGCCCAGTTCTCTCAAATACAAAATGCCTTTTGATCCGCCCACCGGATCTCAGTCGAGCACTGTGCATCAAGGGCAGCTGACATTAAAACAGCAAAGGCTGTTTTTTTTTTTACTTCACGGCTGCAGGACGTTTTGTGTTGGGGTGATGGCGCATACACGGAGGTTATGTAAACCATTTTTAGATGCTATTCCAGAAACTTTATCACTTCACTCTGTGGTCAAGGGCATTTGAAGAGAATAATCTGAAAGCGTACCAGGTGAAAAACAAACATGGCATGCTGACATTAAAAGGAAAGATAAAGTATTTCCAGTAAAACCAACAATTTCTTTAATGTATCGACTGCTGTTGGTTTTTGGTAGCCCATAAACCACATGTGAGGGGAGTTGGTGTCTGAGCCTGASTCAGGGTACGCTAAACAACAATCTGTGAACATTCCCAATGGGTGCCAAGGTTTTTACCAAAAGAGTGAGGCACAGTGAGTGACCGGCTCTAATTAGGGGCAGCCAGTCAGGAGGTCATGACCAATTGGAACCAGCCTTTTAGCTACGCAAGTCCTCTCCTGGGGGCCATTGAACAGTCAACCGGGAACAGACTTRTTTGGGTTTACTTGTTTTTGGACTATGCACCAAGGTCACAGATTGGTTCTAAAKCAGTTATTCCACCTGGGGTAAAACTAATAAATGRCAKGGGGCAGAAAYGGTTCTTTAAAAAGAAGTTCAACCAGTGCCAAAARGGAGYTGATAAATCCATAATACCTGCTCTCAAACAGACAATATAATTTACACTTTTGTCTRAGTTTTTAAAAGCATTTCCTCATTTCTTGTAAAARCCTAATARAYTCAACAYGTTTTTTTGTCTTCAACAATGTCSCGTCACATTTTAATGAAAAGATTGTARCTCCTGGACTTCTACTCACATTAAATAGAAGKCCGGGAGTTACAATYTTTWAWTAATATACTRTGAATAGTCAATCAGTTGGAAACATTCAGACTAAAGGCTTTGCATAGCCTAGGAATGTTGGTTGTAGGGTTAAAATATATTGTATTTAGAAGATAAAACCATCAAAAATATAATTTCCTGGAGTTCTTGTCAAAAYACAGCTTCTGAGACACAAAATTAAGATAAACCCCATCAAATCTTTAGTTGAGTAAAAATGTGGTCCACCYGAACAAAATTGGAACTCTTTGGTGACACTTTAATGGTGTCGAGCTGGGCTGAGCCTAACGATGTAAAAATGCCATAAATGACACCAGTTTCTCTCTGCAACTCATATAAAAATGTCTACCCATCATTTTCCTGTACCTGCTTCTTCACARGGAGCTGATGCCCACGTCCAGCAGTCTATGGGTAAGAGGCAATGACACCTGGCTTTATTCTACCCTGGATGTGTTTGTTCTGAGCGGAGCATCACTTCAATGTGGACAGGCATCATATCAAAATTGTGCAAATCTTTATGTGATGTTATTTTTTTTACAATGACAATGAATGACATGAAACTTCCTTCATTCTCTGTATAATTCAAAACCAGCTGAAGCAGGGCAAGACAAAATGAAATCAGCCCCAGCAGACTGGTCTGCTCATCCCAGGGTCTTTTTGTGTGGAGTTTGAATGTTCTCCCCATTCTTGCATGGGTTTTCTCCTGCTAACCTTGTTTTCCTCCTCAATCCAAAACCACAGGTTGCCTTCAGGCCCAGGCTTCCCTTACAAAAGAGATTTTAAGTGTATTTGCATGGTTAAATAAAGGTCATTAAATAAATAAAAATAAAACCAGAGTATTTACTGTTTTAGGGAAAACATGCAAACTCCACATTGAAAAGCTCCAGGCTGGGAAATGATCCTGTGACCTTCTCACTGAGGCGACAGCTCTAACCACTGCGCCGCCGTGTCGCCCTACATGGAACACTTTGTCTTCAAACTTTTTTATTTGCACCCAGAATGCCCTGGAGAACAAGAGGAAAACTGTCTCTGCACACCAGGAATTATCAAATCRGTTTAAGWATGCCAGACACCCCAACGCCTTTGGCTAATGTAGCGGCAGGCCCTTGTTGTTTATCCTGAAAGAGACGTCTGTCATCATCTGGTGCACATGTGCCTGGATGAGCAGCCATCAATCACATTTCCTGTCAAAGAGCCGTCTTCGGAAGGGATGGGCATCATACCTTTGAGTCTCCCGACAGAAGTTTATAACARACAKTAAAWGATRGTATATGTGCAAAAAGATGGAAAAAATAAGATGGTCCAGTTTATCTTGTAATTATTTTAAGTCACTAAGTTTGTTTTTTATAAAGCTATACATAACTACAGGTTCAACAGTGTCACAAAAAATATAGGAAATGAAAAGATTWTCTGAATTAATTACATTCAAAAATGACAACAGCATTTTTTGCTGTGGTTAGTTTACTTACAGTATAAGTAGAGAAAATTAGCATAATGAATGTTGTTACTATGCCCTTGTTTATTTGAYCTGATACCAATATTTACTACCTAAAACTAGTTGGGAGCACAGGTCTCTGATAGTTATTTTGTAGCTCAAAAGCTGAAAGGTTTGGGAACCACTGGWMTACAGTGTTGTTTAAGAATGAACAAAGAATGAGCTCATATAATAGGAGAGTAAATGAGAGTTTGAATGGGAACACGATGCAGATGTTCATGATAAAACTACAATTATCAATAAAATACGTTAGGTGAATGTAGACTAAAAATTCTGTGGTTCAATGAATTACAAGTGTAGTAAAAAAAATTATAGCTGTTAGAACCAAAAACGTATGCTTGCAAACATTTTAGAAGAATTTACAGCTCAAAAAATGAAGCATGTGAGTTCATTTCAATTGAACATATTCAAAAAATGATAACACTTAAACTGTGACTGTGTAAATCAATAGAAGACATGAAAATGCCCAAGTCATKAAAAGTTCAACTTTCCATGGCCCGTAAAATTTTAAAAGATGTTTGTACTGTGAAATATCCCTGAGCTATAGAGCTACAAAGAGGACCGAGTCCCTTTRGTGTCTAAKAGTAAATTTTTGTTTTGGTCTGTATACAGTCTTACCCAAAGTCATGCAAGCTATTTGATTAATTTCCATGATATGAAGTCTAAATTTTTTATTCTTTTTCAAATCAGTGATGGTAGTACCAAACAAATGCCTGWAACAAATTCTAAAGACTACTACAGTTTYTTCATTATTTCTCAACCAACTTACTCTTATATGAGCATTAAATCACCCATTTTTCTGCTGGATATTTATTGTCTTTTTGCCAAAGTAAAAACATTCACTGGTTTAATACCTAAAGCTAAAGAAACAGAGGTGTAGTTTGCTCACTGGGCGTTCATCTCATGTCAGAATGGGTTCTTCTGTTCAAAACYATCAATATATTAATATTATTTTATGCTGATGATACCCGGCTGTACATTAGGGCTGTACAATATATTGAAAATTTATCATCATCRCAATAACAGCCTGTGCAATACGCATATCACAAAAAACTGTAAAATCTGCAATAAATGGTTGACTCAAATGTTTACAGTTATGTTTTTGTCACTCAGACAGAATCTTGAAGTATTTCACCAATCAAATGGAGCCCTTCATATTTGGCCAACTGGATGGATCTCTTCATATTAAAAAAAATTAAGCTGGAATGAAAATTAGCAGTTTTTTGTTTGTTTTTGCTCTGAACCCAGAGCAGAAAACATCAACACTGCATACTTACTGTATGTATTTGTTCATTTGTCACAAGTCATATCATTGCAATATTAAGCACTGTTATCAGACATCACGGGTTTTTCTATTATTGTGCAGCCCTACTGTACATGTATTACGAATTATTTGAGTCTTTTAGGTCAGTGGTTCCCAAAGTTGGGGTCGGGACCCATGATGGAGTCCCAAAACATCAAGATGGGGTCCTGAAAAGATTTTCTGAATTATCTATATTAGAAAATAAAAACTAACAACATTTTTTTTGCCTTTTTGGTTACAAAAGATTATGGTTAGTGTACTTAAAATGGACAAAAAATAGCATAATGAATATTGTTACCATGCTCTTATTTTTTTGACATGAAAACAATATTTATGATCCAACAACAGTTGGGGGCTCAGGTCTCTGCTGCTGATATTTTAAGGGTCAAAGGCTGAGAAGTTTGGGAACCACTGCTTTAGGTCATTGGAAGTTCAGCATGCAAAACTTAGAGTGACCCACAATGTAGCAAGTGTTCCCCCTTTATCTGGGTTAAAATACATTTTGAGAAGAAAACACATACAATATTGTTATCCATCTATGATTTTCAAACAATAAACATCACACAGTTTTATTA
>NW_013952759.1:198706-208083 GCF_001266775.1 Austrofundulus limnaeus | reverse complement strand
GCCTCAAACTGTTCATAAAACGATTCATTTTTACATGGTTAGATTAAAAACTGGTCTGAATTATACTATAAATCATACTGTTATTTAATTGTTTTCATCTGATTTACTTTCTTTTATTGACTTTTACTGATTTATTTTTATTGTTTTAATGTTTGACTCATCTTCCTCTCAGAAATGGCTTCAATTTTTTGTTTCAAAATGTGGTAGTTTTTTTTATTGGGAAGCACAATAAACTTAATCAACTTCTTCCTAATTTATTTTTTGTTTCTCTGTGCAGATATCCATCCGCTGACCCTCAACTGTACATAATACATCAACAGCAACTTGTTAGCTTGTTCCAGTTACTGCAGCGGCTCAATCAGATCGTCTGTGCTCGGCTCTTCGATAATATAGCCTCTTTATGAAAGTGGCACTGTGAACATTATTATGAACACTGACACTGAAGCACTTGTGAAAAAGAAGCTGGGAGGAAAGGTCAGAAGCGGGACATGTTGGCTGCTGTTTGGACGTGACCATGTGACTCTCAGAGACATAAAGCATTTTTTGTCAGCAGTGTTATGTCCCTTAATCTGGGGTTACAATATGGCTTTTGTAGTCATGCAGCACTGAAAGATCTAAGTCACTTTGATCTCGCTTAATAGAGTTTGGTAAATGATCTCAGTTTGGGAGCTCCGCCTCCTGTGTGCACGCTTACGCTCACACACACAAACACTGTAAAAACACTTAGAGGGACTCATGCATGCTTGCACACACAAACACACACAATCATTGTGTTTTTATATTTTTACTGACTTTGCTCTGATTTCCATTCATTTCTACATCCTAGCCTAAACTCAAGTGACACCTTAGTCCTAAACCGAACCCTTCACCCAAGCACGGCATTTGAACTTAGGGGACCTGGCAGCGAATGTGACAACACACACACACATTTTAAAACTGTACCCTCACACAGGTGAAACATCTTCCCACTTGTGGATCGTTGAGTCAAGCGTTCAAGCAGGAAAGTAGAAAATGTGCTTCTGCTCTTTACTCAACTCTGCGGCTCTAAATCTGCCACCCGGAAACACTCTGCACAAACAGCTGTCGTCGAGGAATCCAAACAACTTCAAATGAGATTACTTTGCTTTGGCAGGTACATATTATAGGGTGTATTTACTAAAGTGGTATGTACAAAGTCATATTAACAAAAAAAAACTGTCTGAGTGAGTAAAGGAGACACAGGGAGCCTGGGAGAGGGAGGGCGTTTGTCAGACAGCATTTATCTGTGGCACGGTGATGACTCTTTTCCTCCAGCCTCCCAGCAAACGAAGCGCTTCCTGCCTTTTGAGTGCACACAGACATTTTTTGTCCTTGAAACTAAAGCGCAGGCAATGAATTACATCCATCTAAAAGAGCTGTCAAAAAACAAGCAAAGGCTGGTTAAGAGAGGTGAGCGAGGGGGAGGGGGTGTAAAGCTGTGCTGCTGTGATGAAGGGGAACAACACGTGCAGTGAAATGAAAAGCTGCACAGGGGCTTCCCAGCCTTTGATGGTGCCGCAAGCAGAACAGTCCACTCCCACCACTGGAGGCGCAGGAGAAGTTATTAGTGTCAAACTTCATGAATGAAATGAACAGAAATTTACCTATAATCAAAGATACATTAACAACTTTTACTAAACTATTAAAAAATTATCATCACCCACTGCCCATAAAATAAAATCTCAGTAGAACCCACGCCGATTGTCCTATGAGAGAGCGCAGATACTATAAATGATATGCGTGATGTCACAGGTGAAAGGTCTGATTCAGCCAATCAGGGAGCTGCGCTTCCTGAATTCCCAAACTATTATTTGTTGTTGGCTCCAAGAAAAAGAAAAGCTTATAAAATACAACCAACCAACCAACCAACCAACCAACCAACCAGATAGATAGATAGATAGATAGATAGATAGATAGATAGATAGATAGATAGATAGCTTGATTTGAGTGTCTGTGGACACTGTCAGTTCCAGGCCTGGATAAAGCAGGATGGTGCAATGTACAGCAATGGATAGAAGATCACATAAACCTTAAAGTAGCAAAGATGCACTGTTCTAGATTATAATGTTCTAGCCAATTAGACCAAATCATTAAAGCCATAAACTAGACACCGCATAGCAGTAGCATATATGACCCCTGAATTTACACATGCAGCAATGCACCAGAAATCGGTACACAAAATCGATATCGGCAGGTCAGAGCTTTTCAAAGAAAGGAAATCTGTATCGGCCAAAATCCCAGATTTGGTGCATCTCTACTCCATCCATCCATCCATTTTCTGTACACGCTTCTTCCTTTTCAGGGTTGCGTGGGTCACTGGTGCCCATATCCAGCAGTCACAGTGCGAGAGGCGGGGTACACCCTGGACAGGTCGCAAGTCCATCACAGGGCACATCTCTACTCAAGAACCACTATAAAAGTTTTAGGTCGTATTCACACCTGATAGTCCAGTAGACTCGGTTCGATTGGGGACCAAAACTGCAAGCTTTGTTTACATTTTCTATTGGTGCGGTTTGCATTCACACTGCATTCTCTCAACCAAACTAAACCCTGTAAACAAGCTGTTCCCCCTTCACCTGTGGGGGGCGCTGCACCAAGAACCACTAAAGGAATCAACATGAAAACTTCAGAAGAAGATATGGAGTGCAACTTCCTTCTTCATAAAACGTAAACAGTAGTAATGATACATTTTAGTGGAAGAAAAAAATCAGAGTTCGATTACGCATTCACACCTCCCCAAACGAACCGGACTTAGTCGATTAAATCGGACTAAACAGTGCAGGTGTGAACACGACCTTAAAGAAACTCTCCAAAAGTTGTGGTAGTGGCTCAGAGTTATCCCAACACAAGCAGAGCTCAGCCAAGGTTTGACCAAACCGTCTCAGACCCTTCTTTTTGTTTTGTAGTCCCTCACAGACTAAACAAACACAACAACTAAAGCTTACTTTATTAATAGTAGTGGTGTTAAAGCTTTAAGTCGGGTATGTGGCTCGCAGGCCCATCCCAGTCATCCTGACCTTTCACTCAGCAGAGAGAACGAAACATAGAAAGCCAGGCTTCCAACAAATAGCACGTGAATTCTCCTGCCAGGTGGTAAAACTGTCATCTGCACAGTGGATATTTGTAAATCTCTATTAATGTGGCCTTGATCTCTAGGGAAGGGGCAGCCTGGCCTCCAAACCAGCAGACTCTCCTCCTCTRTGCTGACAGGTGTTGGTACAAACAGAAAGGTAGCTCACTCCATGGAAGGCAAAAATCGCACCTTTAGCAATGTTTAACCACAGACATGTTATATAATTGGATGTTGCTGACCCCTTACGCACTCTGCCTGGCCCGATGTCAGGTACACCACTGTCCCGTATGAGTGCATGTGAGAATGTGTGTGTGTACTTTTATAGACGGCGGTGACTCATTGCTCTCTGCTGTAACAAATACACAGTTAGAGAATAGCTAAACTTAAAAGAGCTGAGATTGTTCGCAGCTCCCTCGATGTGCCAGTGGTTCCACAAAAGGGACACAGAGTAACGCTAGATATAAATGTATCCACTTCAACGCTGGTTTGAGACCTTTGAAATGTGTGACTATCAAAGTAAATAAAGACGCAGCAGTGTGGGAGGACACAACCCCACTTTAATGTGAAGTATGRCAGCGCTCATTCCATCCTGTTGGCCAGTTCACTCAGAAGTCCAGTAACGATGGATTCACCATTCTGCAGTGACTTAGCACACGTCTGCCTGTTTTACATAAGTGTGCTATAAAATTATAAATAATAAAAGGTATCGCCTGCTGCCTTTCATGTCAGATTTTTAGACTGAGATCATCTTGTGTTGGGAAATGAGAGTTGTAGCCGATTCAGTCAAACTTAGAAAATAATGTTGTGATACTCAGAAGATGTAGAGCTACACAATATATGGTTTGAGCATCGTCATCGCAACACATGTTCTCAATAAGCACAYTGCAGGTCCTGTACCGTAGGAGGCAAATTAAATCAACGTGWTACCCAGGGAATAAACCATCAAACCACAAGTCATTACACTAAACAGTCAAGTGTTTCAGTTTTTATTTTGGCAGGTTGCTTCGGTCACAAAAGCTAMAACTTTCATTTTGTTGCAAAACTTCTGGGACAATAATTGCAAYGTTTTTCAGAGAAGTGTTGTCGTGAAATCTCGAGCTGTTGAGAAAGGCGATGAGGATCTTGATGAAAACAAGAAAGATGAGCAAACTCACAGAGTGAAGAAAAATGGGTAAAATGMGGTTAGCATGAATGCTAYTAACATTAAAGTGTAACGAAAATGGAAATTAAAGCCCTATTCGCACAGGATAAGAATTTACGGAGCCCGCGAGGGGACATGGGGGGATTTTTTTTTCTTTTGCGTTCCCACGCAATACTATTGCGTTACCTCGCAACACTTTTGCGTTACCTTGCAAAATTGTTTTGTGTTCCCACGCAAAGGTTTGTTTTGTATATGAACTGAATTAAATCAGACGTTTAGTTTGTAAATATCCGGTTACCAAAACAGGATGTGTCGCCACAAGTTAGTGAAATTGACATTGATGTTGCGTGGCTGCACTGTGTTAAAATAACGGCATACTTACTGTACATGCGTGGCTGTGTGATATATTCATTGTGAAGATGAATTAAAGCAGTAGGCTAACTCGCTAATGGTAAACACGTGAATGTGTTAATAAAACCGGCAGGCACAACAGTGATAAACGACTTTTGAGAGGAAACGCAAAAGATATTGCGAGGTAACGCAATACTATTGCGTGGGAACGCAAAAGAAAAAAATCTCCCATGTCCCCTCGCGGGCTCCGTAAGAATTACCTGGGGATCTCATGTAATAAATAAATTACTCCCCGACGTCTGTGTTTTATGTGGCGCATTCGCACGGGATCACCAAAGCCTGAGATTTTCCTGAAATTTACAGACATCTTCCGAATGTRATTTTGAAGCCTGGTTAGTTGACACATTGAACAGACATTAAAAACAACAATAAACATCTTTCAACCTGTTCTGCTGCTAGAAATAAGAATAGAAATAAATTATCCACGTCTTCTGCTCTCCTTTCCTCCYGCGTTGCAGCATGCRCTGWCATCTCAGCAGGCCGACAGACTCCCACCCCACCCCCACRCGCGGGTGCGAATGGTACGGATTTTTAGCAAAAATTATAGATTTTTGAGGCTCATTATACAGGTAAACCTCCAAAGTGGTTGACATATGAACACCTTCATAGCTGACGAGTGCGCGAGAACCCAAAGCGYGAGCCTGCTGCGCTACGGCCATAGCTCAACACTCAGCATTAGACAGAAGGCTACAAAYAGAAAATTTAATTATTCTTACCGTACAGTGAGCCACCATTTGCATCTGATTTTGCTCCTTCTCTTCAGCCATTTTTTTTATGCCGTACGTAACGGGTCGGGTTTTTCTGGCCCGGGAACCAAAAGGTTTTCAGTGCACTCCAATCCAGCCTCCATTCTTCACCAAAAGTAAATAAAAATGAACCCAGGAAACCAAAACCACCTAATTACATATGGGATTCAGCCCATTCCTGTCCAAATCACAGAGATGCCTATTCACATTGGATTAGTATTATCACAGGACCTCGGAGTTCAGCGAAATATAGTAGGTAATTTGCGGGGGAATTTTTTCTTTATAAATTATTGACATGGCTAATTCGCATGGGATCAGGAGGATAACACGTTAGGTGGTAAAACATAAACCACGTTTGCAAATGATGGAAGGAAACATACTCAGGTCCCAGCACAATAAATTCCTGTATTTGTTCATATCTCAACTGCAGAGTTAGAAAAAAGTCCAATTAGTAGTCAGTTTTATCCAATATCATGCAGCCCTACTCTCTCACATCAAGCTTTAGGTCACTGTGAGTAAAACTGGCTGGGTTGTAGCCATTTTTGTGCCGTGCTAATGTCTGTTAGCTGTAGTAGCCTTGTTGAATTGGACTRACTCAAAKTGAAATGTAGACATATAATAAGTACTTTCTGCAAGTTTCATTAAAACTCGTCCATTGTTTCATTTGATATTTTGCTAACATTCAGACAAACAGTCGATGGCGGTGGGCGAAAATAACGTGGATGACTGTTTTGCAGATGTGTACAAACGTTAGTGAGAGCCACTCCTGATCAATCATCAAAGAAACAGAAATCTTTCCTGGTTATTTGAAGGAGGAGAGCCACGAAAGGGAGACAAGGACGTGTTGTGTAACATTCAAAAACTCCAGACCTGGTCTAATGACTTAAAAAGAAGGGGACTGACAGGATTAAGAGATCTGCCATGTTTCCTCTACCTGCGTCTCCATCCCCTTTCATCGTGCCCGAGGACACGTCTCTGCAGCTGCCTCTTGTGGAAGAGGGTGGACGGGTCGGGACAGGACAACAGCTTCCTGTGTTGCAGGCAGGCCTCAGCTTTGTCAGATCCSGGCTCAGGAGAACCCATTAGTCCATCTGACGGCCTGGACACACATAGAGGTCTGCTGCTCGCCGTATGAGCCAGAGGCAATGGAGACTTTTGGACTCGCTGGAGGAAGGAGGTGGCAGCAAAGCTGAACTGATGACCATATGGAGGCAAATACAAAAATCCCATCTGGAGATTGAAATGTCTGAATACAGGAGTGTAAATAATCGGAGCATGTAGAGTATGTTTTTCATGTTACAGTCTGACGTTACAGTTGTCTCTGAATGGCCTTCCTTCCTACACAAATATTTAATCACAACAAATAAAAAGGTCTTCAGCCACTGTAGCAGTTCAGTTTTGCTCATATCTTTATGTAACAATGTCAGTTCTGGATTTCTTTTGGACCAAAGTAAAAAAAATTGTGTTGCAAACTGCTGATCAGAAACCACTGATCATAAAACTTAAACTGGTGTTGATTTTTCTTAAGGCTGCTCCCTCTACAGGAGTCGTAATAGCGTTGGATGCCCTTCCTGATGCAACCTAGACTTTAACCCACAACCTCAGGATTACAATCCACATCAGTTCAATTGTCTGCTCAAAATTCGGGTGCATTGTATCACTCGTTGTGTATGTACATGCCTTTCTCTATACCGTACTCCTGATAAACATATAGCACACTATAACTGAGCTGCGTGTGTGTTTTTTGGGTTTCTCTACAACTGCAGGAGGAGTTTGTGTAGTCACAGGAGTAAAACTCAAACCACAATAAGTCTGAAGGAGTCTCGCAGAGCTCTGGTCAGGCTGTTATCTCATCCAGGGAGATAGGAAGTTCGGACAGGAAGTCTAGAGGGAGGGGGAAGAGAGGGCCCGTATGGGAAGCGCAGTGTAAACAGTCTCAGCTTTTAATCATCCCAGCTCACGTTCGSAACTGGACGTACTTTGATGTTGTCCCTCTGCGCCCCCTCCGCCCTCCCATCTCTCGTTCCCAAACGGCCCCGCTGAGGGCCAAGGGAGAGAGAGGGCCATGCAGATAGTGGCTTCGGACATTCAGGGGTTTCGGAGAGAGGGAGTGGGAAGCGTMGAGGAGGCATTCAGTACCTTTTGGGACACGGAGAAGGGCACGGAGGAATGTGAAGTGGTGCAGAGTTAACTGCTGGCCGGCCTTAATTATAGCTGATGCATCCTGAGGGACCTCTCACAGCTCAATAGAACATTTTCAAAGAACAAAGAGGCAGAAAAATGTGATGTTGAAAAGGAAGAAAAGAAAGTCAAGATGGCTTTCAGTGGGAATAGGTGGAGCTTTAATGATGTTCCATAATTGGGCTCTGTGGCTGTTAAAAGGATAAACTCCATCTCAGTCTCCCGGCAGAGACCTGCGATGAATTCAACATTATCTCAGCAGCTTTGGGACTTCTCTGATCACTCAACTTCACTTTGAAGGARAGGGAGTCAAAATTCCACTGCACTCGTGTTTGTCCAAACAGTGCTGGCCGGACCCCAGCCAGTGTTCCTGTGAACATGTTGGACACGGCATCCATCCAGAGATACGGAGCGAAGTGAAGCCTCATGACTTGGATGTGCTCCTCCCAACACAAGCAGTACGAGTCTGTGCCCACCTGGGTGAGCGGCCGTGTCCAGCCTCTGCAAAGCTTTTTTACTGCAAGATTTCACTGAGCTCCAACTGTTGGCAACTCAAAATTTCAAGGAAATGGGCAAATTTTCAGTCATAAGTATTTCCTGGAAATAAAACAAAAAAAAGTAAAGCCAAAATTGCAAGAAAATGGGTACATTTTCTGCTGCATCATCGCTGAATTCCAACATTTGCGGCCAGCGTGGCTGTGTTTTCCACAGCCAATTTTTGGAAATCTCACTATTATGTTCACGGCTTGCAAACTGTATTGTTTCTTTTGACATTATTTTGTTGTCCACATTGTACCTGCCTCAGCCTGCATTTGTACCCATCTTGACAGCAGCATCATGATTTAATCAACAGGAGTAAACTTCTGAAATATAGACAGRYGKKTTTTTTTAWTWGTTATTATGTTCTGCTTTTGAACCAGGACATTTAAGGTTGTATCCTCAAAGGTTTTCTGTCATAAAGAGTAGGGGTGCACCGATATATTGGCCAAATAATTTATCTGCACCGATTTCCTTAATTTGAGAAGGTCGCCCGATGCTTAGATAAGATCGTAAGAAAAAAATCGGCTTCTCATCTTCCTCCACATAGGTTTTAAAACCAGTGACTAATCCCTGTAGCTCAATTTAGAGGACTACTTAATGTCCAGTTAAAACTAGTTTGTATTGTTTCAAGGGTACTGCTCAATGTCTCTCAATAAAATAAGATTGGAACATTGAATGTGACAGCTATTCAAAAAAATAATAAACTGGTATCAGACAAAATCGAAATCAGCAGGTCAGAATTTTTAAAGATTGCTGATTGGCTAGAAAACTGCATTCGGTGCACCGCTGATAAAAAGAGCTTTTGCACAGGAAAAGCTGTGAAATTACAGCTCTAGTGCTCTAGACCAGAGGTATTCACATGTTTTAGCTTCAGCATCAGCAGAAACTTGTGCGCCCAGATATTACATCTGAATTTTTTTCTGATAACTCTATTAAACATGGGCTTAATAACAATATAAGCTAATCTAATTATCTTTTTTTTTTTTACCATAGTTATGGGGAAAACATTTCATTAACAATTTATTAGCATTTAAACTGATGTCTGGGAATCATCTGGGAACACTCACTTGGTGTTTCATGACCTAAACTTTGGTAATCATTGCTCTAGAATAACTATATTGAGACGAGTTTGTGATGCCAGTGACCACCCTGCAACTATTTTAACACTTCAAACATATTTAAAGGGAATATATTATGTGTTTCTCACGCATATATTTAAATACTATACCATAATAAAGTATCTATGTCACCTTTAGTTGTTATTAAA
>NW_013952759.1:192379-198290 GCF_001266775.1 Austrofundulus limnaeus | reverse complement strand
AGTATAACATTATAACATGATATAAAACTAAAAAAAAAGTTGATTTTACATGATATTGCCCCTTTAAAGTTCAAGCGACAAACATGAATATCAAGAAAGTTTCAGAGACTCTTTTGTTAACATTAGGCTACTTGTCTCCTCATCATAACTCAGAGCTACGCAGATTTTAGATTTGCTGATAGTCTGCCTTAGAGGGATTCAAACCTGTTAAAACTCTCAAAGCACAACTGTGAAAACTTCTAACAAAAGTGAACTTMTTTCACATATGCATGAAAAYAAATTAGCTTCACACTCTGAGAGAASAACCATAAAAACTTCTGAACCTTCAACCTCCGCATCAACTGAAAGACAAGAACACAAAGTTGCCTCTTGTGTCCCCTTAAAAACAAAGATTTGCCATAATATAAGCCTGTGTGCACTGTTGGAACACTTTGCGTAAAGAGGGTCTGAGGAAAACTGAACACGACCTCTAGTGTGAATCTGATGTTTCTCTGCCGCTCTGACTGCAGCAGAGAAACAAATATTAGCATGGATGTGGCACTCCTGGGCAAAAAAAACCTGACATTTACTGTAGTTATACTTAATAAATACCTCCATGACTCTGCTGAAGTGTGCAAGCTTAAAGACAAACTTAAGGAAGCTTGAAAATCCCAATAATCAGGACGTGCTTTAATCTCCACAGCATCCTCCACCTCACAGTCAGATCAGCTTTTAGAAAAACAAGCGGTGCCTAAAGCTGGGCTTTATGCATGATAAAGCAACATAAAGCCTTATCAGTTACTGCAAACTGGAGCAGCTGGTTTACCACTGACACCCCCCCCCACCAACACACACACACACACACCTGGTGAGTGAGGAGAGATGAGATCTTACAGTCCCTCACATCTGTCGTCCCGTTCCTTTGGAAACGGTAAATAAATCGACACAGGCGAGCTTTACGCCCCGGGAACCTTAATCCACTCCTGAATCCTAAAATATGCACACTGAATAAGACCAAATACTTCACATTTACAGCTAACACCATGTTTTTTTTATTTTTTTATCTAAGTGCGGGGAGAGAGGCAAAAAGTTAAAAGCTCACATGGGTTCCAACATGATTTGCTGTTTTTTAACAGGCTTTTGGCCACACCTTGATATTAAGATTCCAAAAATAGCAAAACAAAAGCTGGCACTTTGAACGAAACGAGGCTCTGAAAAAAAAATGGCACCTTGGCGCAAAAATGATTTCGAACACGTTTCAAGGCATTTAGATGCTGCGATCCCACGCTCAGCGGGAAGATGGATTACTGGGAGCAGCTCTGGGAAAGTTACTCTGCACATCTTAGTAATTGTCACTTAACTGAAGGTGTACAGACAGGTACAGGTGTCATAAATATTATCAGATGGAGGATGAAGGGTAAACTGCTGATAGACCCATTGATCTAAGATCATCTGTTGTCTGTGCATCTTCACCAATTACCAAAGTGCATTACTKTTAGTTTAATAAATCTATGGCCAAAAATGTTWAAATGATTSTTGTTTATCAGTCAATGGTTTCTTTGTTTTATATAAACTTAGCAGATAAAGTAAAGAAATTTCTGTTCGGGAGATTTTTATTATTATTATTTTGTTTTTAACAGGTAACTGGGGGGAACCAGAAGTTCAAAAAACAAGAGTCAATGACAGCTAAGGACAATGTAAATCCTTTCCAACACTTAAAGATTTGTTGCGAAGAAGCAATGTTACAAAGAAATAACCTGAATATTAATTTCTTTACTTTTTGTGCTAAGTTTATTTATAAATAACATGACATAATTTAAGGATACTCTGCATTATCACGACCGCTCCAAAAACATTAAAAATTGCACTTATTTATCATATTAATGGTAAACATGCCCTTACATTAAAAATGAGCAAATAAAATTTATGAATGGCTGCCATCTCCCATGTTTGTTTACCTTCAGAAAGTGACTAAAATAAATCAACAATGGCTGCAATCATGGAAAAGTCCTTGATGTACTGGTTCGTAAGTGTATATTTAGGATTATGAACTGGAGAAAAAGTAAGATTTGCGTTAGAAACTTTGAGTGTCCCATTATAGTTTTGTGACACCCCGCCTATGTTTTGAGCAGATATTAAAATCTTGACAATTTCTCCATGAGCTGTAAATCCACTCATATTTCTGTCTGAATGTCTTACACTTGTCTGATGTCACTGTTTGCCTACACAGACTTAATAAAAGCCAACCAAGTTTCCACATGGGGCTTTGTTTACATTGAGTGCATGCCCGCATTTTATAACAACACATCTGGGGGGAAAACATGCAGGAGCAACTCTTTCAAACGGTTTTGTTTTAAAGTTGGCTATGACAAAAGTTGTGTGATGCAGTGTCAGTGTCAGACGCCGATGTGACGTCATCAGGTGCCGCGCAGCTCGAGCCCCAGGTGAGGTCCGACAGTACCTGCATGAGTTTCCCCTCCGCTTTGCCGGCGCTGCCTCCCACGAAGTCCCCCTCCAASACGATGGGCTCCCCGGCGGTCTCGTGCTTCACCAGCGTCACCTTGATGAGCGCTCGGAGCAGCGCGCGCTCGGACTCCGGGCCCGGCTGGCCCAGCACCACCTGCAGGGCCGCCATGAGCAGCCACGGCCAGAGCGCGGCCAGGCGCCGCCGAGGCACGGTCATGGCCTCGGCTGCGGCGGCGGCGGTGCCCGGCCGCACATTGGTGGACTTCAAAGCAGGCAAATGCGGGTCTTTTTAAGGCCTCCCCTCAACGACTGCAGCTCAGGAGATATAATCCAAAACTGTTAAAGCTGGAGGCTTTCCATCCACAGCCGGGGTTAATAATCAAACTCTAAATGTGGAGCAGGAGTCCAGCTCTGATCCTCAGGGTATCCAGGGTTGTGTGTTGTCCACTCGGTCCAAAAAGCTGATTTTTCACCAAACAAACAAAAAGTCCTCATTTGGATGTTCTCTCGTCACGCGTGTCTCCCCCCAGTCGTCCACAGGTCATGGTGTATCCGTGTCCTTTCATCCGCACTGAGCGACGCAGCGGTGGGAAATAAGCGTCAGATCTCAGCCCGTCCTGTGGGCGCCACATTTTCTGCAGAAATCCACCAAAAAACGCTCGCGAGCCACGACTTGAACTTCAAAGGCTGAGCTACAGGTTGCCGCCGGAGAGCTCCGAGTCATGCTGGCAGATAAAAGTTGAGCAAGAGTTTCTCTTTTCTTTTTTTTTTTCTGTTTTACAACCGAGAAACTACATAAAAAAAACAGTTATTTTTATCTAATTATTAACCGCAGCAAAAAAAGACACTTTCTTCAATTAAAACTTAAACTCTGTCCGAGCACTGCGAGTCTCCGTCGACTGGTTTTCTGCTTTCAAATTCAACAAACAATCCAACGGTGCCGCGTCCAGCTTCCATTTAGTTCCCGCTGAAGGTCCACGGAGAACCGGGGCGGAGGGTTGAGTTACGGTACGRACCCAAAAGTTTATCTCCCGGACTCACGGAGGCTCCCCGAGGATCTCTACCTGCTCACCGTCATGATGCCTTCACGTGCCAACGGAGACAAAACACTTCACATATAGAAAACTACAAAAATAAATAAATAACATAAAATATTAATAATGCTGATAAAGGGATAACAAGAAAATCTTCATAAGTGAATCTTGAATTAAAATATCACGAATGTACTCAAGTAGATAAAAACTTGGAGCCTTACATCTGACGTCAGATTTACTTTAAAAAATAAAGAAACATCAAATACTCTAACAATTTTTTTTAATKTGCCACAATATTTGCCTGGAATAAATAGGTATAAACATATCAAAAGCAGGCTATTCGGTTTTTGTATGTGCAAGTTCCGAGTGACACGTGAAGGCAGCATGAAGCGGCCCTGAGGGCGGAGCAAAAGAAACGCAGCGGAGTGTCGCCCCCTGGTGGTCAGCACTGCAAACTGCTTCATGGAGATGAGTTATTAATAATTCTACAAGAGGCTTTTACAAATATAAAAGTCTCACATTTTAAAAAGAACGCCCCCCTGTGGACAGTCAAATAAATATAAAAAAGGAGGCTGAGACATAAAAAATAATTAAGCTRTAGTACATCAGGTACTCACATTTTTACTACATACTTTCACATGTTCTCCCTTGTAGGACTGGGAAATTAACTTTCACAAAAATCTAACCTAAAAGCACCTCTGTTTTCACTTAAATTGTCAAATAGTGCTTATTAAAACTAAGAGTAAAAACCCATTTGCTCCCTAAAACTATCACAAATTTATGAGGTAATTGTTTTCAAAATAAATATGTAAAACTTACTGCATGCATTTTAGAAGTGATGCAAATAATTCAGCATCATACTGAAACAAAAAACATCACTCCAGGCATCTTAAACAAATTTAAAAATATGTAAAAATTTCTAAATGTGCAACATAAATAATCATTAAAATGGAGTTTATGGTCCTGTTGGGAAAATATGCATTGTACAAAATGATATGTACAAATAAGCTGGATTTCTTCTTTAAACTTTATTGTCAATCTTCTGACTCAGATCAGGTTCACAGCAGCACTCAGCACACAGGCTGTGAGACTTTTTTTCTAGATATTTGATTACCCACAACGCAATGGGGAACCATAATTTTCTTCCACACAGTTGTTAACCAATGAGCTTGCTCCCTGGGAAATTACCCATAATGAAATGAGAGAAAATATATAAAGTAGATAATTTTTCTTTGGCACCATTAGTCAGGAGGACATGACTCAGATTGAAGTACACAGATCCCTGGCACTCCCACTAAGACGCAGATCCTTGAGGACATGTTTCATGTATTTAATTGTGAGTTGGTAGGAGAGAAAAGGGTGATAACATTCCTTTAAAAAGAAAATCATGTTAATGATTAATTCCTTTTTTATAATAATGAATTACAAAAGATTAAAACAGATTATTGTGTCAGCATTATCTGCANGACCAGGACAGATTATTGAAGCTAATATAGAGGTTGTCTCTAGAAAAAGTTTTTTAGAACAAAATTATGTAATAAGAATTAATAAATAATAATTTAGTCATAATTAAACTTATGCTGAGTAGTAACAGAGTTATACGTCAAACCTTGTAGACCACGCCCAATTTTATCTCATTATTTACAAATTTACCGCCTTGTTTTGTGAAAATGACCTCCAATAGCTGACGGGAGTTTAACAAAGAGATGAATCAGGGGCAGAGATGTTTTGTGAATGACTCTCAGCTTCAGCACCACAACCTGCCTGCTGATGACTCTACAACACAAGTCTCTGGCGCCATCTTGTGTCAATTATAAGCAACTGCAGCTGATCAGTAAAGGCCGAATTCATGTAAAATAAGCCACACTTGGTTTGGAAAACCTTTAAAGTGGCTCTGTATTAAATCCATTATCTTAACTTTCTTTTATCCAGGGTSAYGAGGGTCACTGGTGCCCMTAAGTACCTGTGTGAGGGGCGGGGTACGCCCTGGACTGGTCACAAGTCCATCACAGTGTGTTTGTCTATTTATTCAATGAAAATGTTAAAGATTAGTAATAATTTCTAGAATAATCAAAGTTTAATTATTTCAAAGTTATCTCAGTCAGTTAACAACAAAACCAGGAAGGTAAAKAAGGCAGACATGTTGTGATGAGAGGGCAGAGCCACAGCTGGAGTCCTGAACCTGCAGGTACATTGGTAGAATTCGGTACCAATATCTGGTACCTGGGAATCGATACCGGTACTTAACGGTACCAATTTTCGGTACTTTATGTGTGTTGTTTTTTCAATAATAAATTTTAATTTTTTTAAATTTAATATATTTCTCTATATATAAAATTTAACAAATATCAAGACAACATCCATCTCTTTGTATTGTAACATCAGTTGTGTAACTTATTTCTTTAAAGTGAAAACTCTTGAAAACAACAAGA
>NW_013952759.1:190747-192024 GCF_001266775.1 Austrofundulus limnaeus | reverse complement strand
GCTGCTGCTGACGTCATTACGCTTTTGCGTGATACTGCGTTCACCAGCCGCTGCTGCTGACGTCATTACGCTTTTGCGTGATACTGCGTTCCCCAGCCGCTGCGGCTGACGTCATTACGCTTTTGCGTGATATTGCGTTCAGGAAAAGCATGTAAAACTCACAACTCTTAAGCCAAACCGGTCGCAATGATGCATTTAGGTACCGAAACCTGGTACCGTTTGAATAGATACTCGGCAGTACCGACAGCATTCGGTCTTCACATCAAAAAGTATCGAATTCGGTACCCATCCCTATTTAAGTTAAGTCAAAAGTTACACCTATGACTGATAATTTATGCAAATGATATGCATGACGTCATGAACGACAGACCCCATTTATGTTTGACATCACTATGATGACACAGTTCTTTGTTTGAATTCAGCTAGACCTTGTTCGCATTTCATCAATTTATTTAGTGCAGCAAGCAGCTGCAGGCTGACTGGATCTCTTGCTAATCGATGAGTTTTACAGAAAGAACTGCTGAATCAACAGCTTTGGACATATCAAAGGGTTTAAATGATCTGTGGGWGMATTCGCTATCAATTAAACRCAGAAATRATTGTTATGAMGAASWAAACGAAGMGATTTTAAAAACTYTCAAGGACCTGTATTTCAGAAATGAAAAACTCATTAAGGRAAGAAACAATGTAAGGTTTSAATTAACARAAGTGCAGAATGAGTTACAAAATKTTAAAGAGGGCTCGWTATTCCAAAGATTTAAATTTAGAAACTTACAAARGAAGAAAAGGAAGCTGCTYSAAGAGTTGACTACATTAAACGAGTCGATACATACGTTAGAAGAAGAACTTGAAGTGGAAAATGACGAACTGAAAGAAGAGGAAATAAGATTATTCAATGAGAGACAAGTGATTATTTTTAAAGACCTATATGATAATCTAGATGGTTACAGAGACATAGAATCAGAATATAAAGCATTTGTTAGTTCTGACATGTATCTAGATTTGAATGAAGAGAAAAAAAAGCTTTTAGAGGAAGATATGAAATTGGCCGAAAAAAGGCATTCTTATTTAAAGACTTTAAGAGACTTTCTTCATATGAATATTGAAACTACAGTTAGAGACCATTTAGCTGAAAGTTATAAATTGGAAGAATATTTTGATTATCATGACCTCCATCATGCACTGCATGATAAAAGGGACCTCGTTATTTCTCTTGAACGTGATCTGGGTTTGAGGTAGTTACCTACAGAAATGTGACCTACAGAGACGTGTCAGGT
>NW_013952759.1:185509-188393 GCF_001266775.1 Austrofundulus limnaeus | reverse complement strand
CAACACACAGGTAACAACACACAGGAAACAACACACAGGTAACACATCACACCAACACACAGGTAACAACACACAGGAAACAACACACAGGTAACACATCACACCAACACACAGGTAACACATCACACCAACACACAGGTAACAACACACAGGTAACAACACACAGGAAACAACACACAGGTAACAACACACAGGAAACAACACACAGGTAACAACACACAGGTAACAACACACAGGTAACAACACACAGGAAACAACACACAGGTAACAACACACAGGTAACAACACACAGGTAACAACACACAGGAAACAACACACAGGTAACAACACACAGGTAACAACACACAGTTTTGGGGTTTGAAAGCTACTGGGACATCATGTTTAGAAAATAAACGTCTCAGTTTCTCCGAAACACCCGCAACATACGGAATAACCACTGGTTTGGGGTCTTCATTTTCACCTGAAGGTTGCATGGAATCCTGTCTGTGTTTCCTGTCTGCTTTCAGGAAAGCCCAGGTTAACTGGTTTGACAACAATATAATATATGTAAAACCACTTTTTAACCCTGAGGGGTTTCTGATGACATACTCTGAATTTTTATCTTCCTATCAGATTCCAGTCACCCCTAAACAATTTGCTATTGTAATGGATGCTGTTCCTCCAGGTGTGCTGATGTTATTTAAAGGTGGGGAGTTTTCTCATGGAAGTCCAGCTGATTCTGCTCTGTCATTATTTGAGACGTACGTTGGAAAAACCTGTCTAACTGCTAGACCTTTATTAAAAAACAAAAAGATCAGATCATTATTCTATGAAAACGTTGCTACTGTGCCTTATGTCATTCATTACTGGAGACAATTTGTTCCTGTTATCAAATGGACTTTACCTTCTAAATATTTTATTACACTTCTCCATAGGTGCTACCCTGTAAAGACATCTTTACACAAGGACATAGACTGCAGCTGCTCTTTTTGTAACCAGGACAATGAAACCATCATCCACCTGTTTTGGTGATTCCCCTGTACTGTGGCTTTCTGGAGAGACTATTATTTATGTAAGGACCAAATTTCTCAGGGATTTTTCTCTCATGTACTCAGATGTACTCTTTGGGCTCTTTGTATGTATTTCTAAAAAATAATTTTATTTGATAAATTCTTATTATTTTTGAAAAATTTAATATTCATAAGAGTAAATTCTCTGGTAAAAAGCCCCTTTTCAAGCTCTTCTTGATTGAACTGAAACTATACAATCATCCTCAAACGCCAAAGCTTTAAAAACCCTCGATGCTTTGAACTTATGCTAAATGCTATTTTATTTTCTCTCTGTCTGTTTTTATTGTTGTTGACGTATGTAATGTTATAAAATATCTATAAAGTTTATTTATAAAAAGGGGGCGACCAGCCCGTGACCTGGAAGTGACAACACGAAAAAGTTCATGAGTAAAATGGAAGTTTACACATCAATAACTTAAAATTATTTATTTTACTTATCAAAAAAACATACATACGATATTTTTTTCGAAATATTTATAAGAATTTATTTTGTTATTTTATTTTTATTTTTTTGTGTAGCAAGAGTAGTGGTGCGGCGGCGCCGTACTGCCCTCTATCGACAAGCTGCCACTGTTGATGTTGTATAATTGTCCATTTGGTGGATTAGATGCCCTAAGCTTTGAAATGCTAAATAATTCTTTTAAAGTTAAATGGTTAACCAATTTACTAAAAGGAAATGATACATTTTGGAATACCTTCCCCAAACATATGTTTAACCTGTTGGGTGGACTACAGTTTTTATTAAAATGTGATTATAAAATTGAAAAGTTACCTACTAAATTATCCAGATTTCATCAACAAGCTCTCCTTGCTTGGAAACTTGCTGACAAACACAACTTCTCACCGACTACATGTTACATCTGGAACAATGGGAACATATAAGAATAAATCAATTTAYTATAAGAACTGAATGGATAATGGTATTGTGCTTGTCCAACAACTTCTAAATGATAATGGAACACTTACAGTATGTCATACGCTGAATTTCTGAACAGATTTAACATACCTGTAACTCCCAAAGAATATGCTGTAGTTTTTGATGCTTTACCAACTGCTGTGATGCAATTGTTTAAAGAACAAAACCTCATATTACAGATATACATAAAAGTCTCATAACGTTAGGTGAAGTGGAGATCACTAAAAAAACATGTCCCAACAAAGTTATCAAAATGTGTCTTCAGAAGATTTCTTTACTTGTTGGTAGATTCTTTTGGTCTTCTAGATTTGGTGAAGTTAACTGGAATCAGTTTTGGTTAAACGGAAAGAAATTTTGCGTAACAAATAAAATCAAAGAGGTTACATATAAAATTGCTCATAATGTATACCCAGCTTAAAAATAAAACACTGGAAAGATTTAAATTGGACATTGACTATTCTTGTACATTCTGTGACCTACACATGGAAACTATTTCTCATTTGTTCTATCAATGTACTCATACAAAAACATTTTGGACTGATGTACAACAGTTTATAAGACTGAAAACTGGACAAATAGTTCAACTTACTGAGAAAGACATTATTCTATGCTTTGTTGATAAAGACATGGATAAAGACTTGATGTACTTCAACTTCTACTCCTACTGGGAAAATTCCACATTCACAAGAAGAAATGGTCAAACTCTAAACCTAACACGATCAACTTCAGAAAGGAACTCGGTATTTACACCTCCACAATTAAAGATCTTGTAAACAAAAAGGCAACGAAAACCATTTCGGTTCTAGATAGATTTGATGTGAATTATCTATGTAATTTGTATTTTAAATACACTTACATGATGTTACACATTTGGTAGAGACTACACTGACCATATCTGTCAGATTATTACTATTATTAC
>NW_013952759.1:175827-183257 GCF_001266775.1 Austrofundulus limnaeus | reverse complement strand
ATATATATACAGTATATTGCTTGATGACCTTAAGAATGCTGGAACAACTTATTTAGTAGAATACTAAAAATCTTTTTTAAATGAGATATGAACAAAATATTGGTTAAGATTTGTATTTGTGTTGTGATGCTGTTTGTGTCTGGAGACATGGTCCTGAGCAGTCCAGTCCTTGCTCACTCATGTCAGTCCACCTGCAATGTGGCCTTAGTCCGTCGATCTCCTAATGGTCGCTGCGACAACGCCAACTGTTATGGCAATATTTATTTAACAACAGAGACAGAAATACGTGGTCCAAGAATGAAGGTACTCCATGGGATGATCAGCTGAGTTTATTGCAACAACAGGAAACACAGAGAACAACCTGCCCTGTCTCTGTGCCTCTGCTTCTCTCTGTCACTATCTCTCCACTGTCACTCACTTGAGAGGCCTCATATATATATTAACGAACACCATTATGTCATCTTAGCAAGATTTGATACAAGGTCAATAGAAAACACAAAGATAAACACAAGTGATATCTAAGAATGACTGTTGTTAGHARATCTTGTTCTGACTTTAATCATTCTGTCTGCAGATGAACAGCATGTCATGAAAACCTAGGTCATTAAAGTATATCATGAATTACTGGCTTAAACCTAAAAGTATTAGTTCCACCACATTGATTATTTGAAAATATATTGTGCATTAAGTTTAGTTTTATTACTCGTATGTTGTACGTTTTTTTAGATACATTTTTTTTTTAATTGGGGGCAGATGTTATAAGTTTTTATTCTTCTTTCTGCTCCTTTTCATTTGACTACGATGTGATTGTCTTTTTGACACAACAATGTTGTATTATTTGTTTGTTTCTATTATTGTTTTTGTTCTTTTATTAATTGTTTGTTTTATTATTTGTTTGTTGAATGAAATAAAGTTCTACAAAACTGGATTTCTACTTGGTCTTGGACATTGAGGATTCAGGATTTTATTTCAAGACCACAACTGTAGAAATATCTCTAAATTACGAGAATATTGTTGAATTTATTTGTTAACACCATTGCTGTCATTAGATATTAAATGTACTGATTCAAATCAAGTGACTTAATTATGTATTTTTGTTACTGCTGTCCCCACTCCCACTTGGTTTCACCCTTCCTCGGTCTTGGTCTTGACTTGGTTTAGCCCCTAAAAGTCTTGGGCTTGTCTCGGTTTGGACTAAAACACCAAAAGCGATATACTAGAATCCTGACAATACTGTAAAATGATGTTCAACAGAACCTCCGCTCCTACCATCCACAGTGAGTGTGATGCTGCCCTCTCCTGTGAAGACATCATCTGTGATTGAGATCTCCACGTCATAAGTTCCATCATCAGAGGGCCTGAGGTTGTGCAGAAGCAGAGTCCCGTTCTCAAAGATCAGGATGCGATCTTGATACTCTGACCTCAACGTCCCAATGATGACTGTTCCGATCGTCTGGACGACGGTGACAGACTTTTCCCTCTTGAGCTGCCACTTGATGACYGGCACATCCAGGCTGAGACTGCTGTATCGGACGGACAGAAGGGCCTCCCCTCCGACTACTCCTCGAATCAAAGTGTTGGGGATAGTCATGTTCACTGCCAACACGTCACCTGTGGAGAAGCATGAAAACAAGGCCCCACTATTAAATTTTCATGACGTCACAGGTCAGTTGAGGGATGCTACAATAACTTTGAAGCTGAACTGAAAGATTGTAAAGGATCTAAGCTGGGGTTAACCCTGGAGAGACTGACTAGTAATTAAGTGGACTGATTTAATGGCATCCTTTGTTTGCAAATTGCAGCTGATTTGATATGCCTGGACTCCCTTTCTCAACTCAACCCTTTGCTAAAGACACACTAACCTCTGCACTGGTACTTAACATTGAGGCAGTATGTAAACTGTTTGTGTTCCCACTGTAATAACTGTTCAGCAAACAATGATTTCCAAATGAAGACACCACCTCATCACTGCGTCATTTATATCCAAGCCAGTTTTATGTGTGTCTGTCTCTGGGATGGGCCTGCATGAACCAACAGCAGTGAGCTTTGTTTGTTCAAATTTCCCTCTTCATGAGCAAAAACACTGGGAGACAACCAGATGCAAGCTTCGCAGAAACACAGCGGCTCGGCGACTTTGTTGCCCGACAGTAATGAGGACAGCTGAAAACATGAAAACACCAGTTCTGGTACCACCTGCAGGGACAATTACTGTATCTTTTACAAAGATGGGGCACAAGACTGCAGAAACCTTCAGTCTGATATATGCCTTCATGTAAACAGAAAAAGCTACTTTTCTGAGAGCTTCAGGTAAAGCAGATGTGGCGACGCTTAACAAGGTTAAAAAAAACTGCACAAGCAAAGAAAGTCATAATCTAAAACAATTAGTTTAACTGTTATCATACTCTCTTAATATTTTGATAAAGAAAGCTTCAACATTACTGATCCCTGCAGTTATTACAAATATGCTGGACTATTAAGTCTTTATTTGGGTTTCCTGCTAGTGTTCTAATGAGAGTTGGAAGGAGAGATCATATTTCCCCAGTTTTAGCTCCTCTCCACTGACTTTGTCAAATTCAGAATAGAATTTAAAATCTCACTTTGAACACACAAAGCTTTCAACAACCAAGCTCCATCATATATTAAAGATCTTATTGTTTCATATTTTCCTAACGGAGCGCTTCGTGGCCGGTCGAGGCAGATGGAAAGCTATCCTGAGCCTGATTCTGCTGGAGCTTTCTTCCTGTTAATAAGGAGTTTTTCTTCTCCACTGTCGCCAATGTGCTGCTCAGGATGGGAAACTGTGACGAAGTGATTCAACACAATCTGCTGACTTCCTAGGATTTATTTTATTTTTGTACAAAGACATTTGTTGTGCCTTGGCACTATATAAATAAACTGAGTTGAATTGAACATTAAAGATAAGTTTCTTTTTAAAGCTCTCATACTTAGACAACATTTTTTACGTGTATTTTACCACAACTGTTGTCCCACTAGTGCCTTACAAGTTCGTGTAAATTAGTTTATGAAATGCTGCTTACCTGAATTGTTGAAACCGAAGCATAGCAATAGAATCTGATAAATGGTTTTGGCTTTTGAAGAAGCGTCCTTCTCTGGCTGCATCTTGGGTAAAAAGCTTTGTTTTTCTCCCAGACAGTCAGCACGATTTGTGACTCTGGGCTGGACGAAGAATACAATTCATTCATTCACACTGTGCTGAAACTGAAGACTTGTTGTTCTCCAAAGCCTCATTAGAAGCAGGACAACAGTGTATGTGTCTGAAGATCTGTGTTCAGCTGGATTTGCACTTTTTTTTTTCACTAAACACATTTTTTACATCATTGTAGACATTAGTGTCTATTTCTGCACAAGTGAAAATTACCTACAATAAACTTATAAATCAAAATGTTTGGCCAACAAGTTTAAAGTCAGATAATCAGTCTAAACACTAAAGGCTTTGGAAATGTTTTCATACCCCTGAAGTATTTCCACATTTTGTCATATTTAAATCACAAATACGTAATTTAAGAACTAGAAAAGTGCATTTCCTGTGAAAATGCAACGTGAATGGTAAATGCTGGGATTTCTGCTGAAAGCTCCTGAAGATACTGAAAAAGGTTCGATAGCAAAACTTAATGTGAGCTAAATTTGAACAGCTGACTTTTGCTGAAAGCAGGAAAACAAAAGTGAACAATCAAAAGGGTAAAACTGAAACGAGCAAAAAAAAAAAGGTAGCTAAGATTAGCAAAAATAAGCTAAAAGTGGCTATTTAAGTTAACAGATTGGGAAATGAGAGTGACAATTTTTAAATGAGCAATAGCTCAAAAAGCTCAAACTAGCCTAAAATAGATCAAAGTACCGGYAGCTGAAATAGCTGGAATTAGCACAAAAAACAGAAAGAGCATGTTTGCTGAATTCAGCAATAAGAAGCTGAAATTATCACAAAAAGGTCCATTTAGCTGAAATTAGTGAAAAAGTAGCTAAAAACACAGAAAACAGCTGAAATTAGCAGAAATCAACTAATAGATGCATAACAAGTTGAAATCAGGTCAGAATGATAGCTAAAAAAGGAAAAAAAAGCTAAAATCAACAAAATAGAAGCTGAAATTGGCAAAGAGGTAAAAAAAAAATAAGACCAAGAAAAAAAAGGTTAAAAGTGAGGCAGATTTATGAACATTTTGAAGGGTTTTAAGGAYGCTGAAGAAAGCTTCATTCATATCCAATGAAAACAAAACAGCAGAAGCTAAAAATCAAAAAGTATAAAGTACCAAAAGCCAAGTCAAAATGTCCTAAAAGGAGCTGAATGTTTTCATATATAAATTGCTGAAATAGCACATGAATTGCAGAATATACATGCTGAAAAACGTACAGAAGAAACTTTTCAATAATGTGAATGCTTCATAAGTAATGGAGAACCAATTTTTTGTCATTCCAGCTGGATTTACACGCAGATGGACTTTTTTTTTTTTACTTGCTAGGTGACTTCTGAATGTTGCACAGGATTTTAGTTGAAAGGGTGCGGAACACAAATGCAGATTATTTATAAAATAAAACTGAAAACCGCATTTTATTTTCCTTTTTACTTCATAAAAACGTGCTGCTTCGTCACATAAAATATCAGCAAAATACTTGTGGTTGTAAAGTAGCAACATGTACTAAAGTCCACAGAGTATAATGCTTTTTTCTCCAGTGTAGTCCCTTGCACAATTAGAGCACAGAAAACATTGTGGAATAGACAGAGGCAAAGCTTTATTTTAATTTCAGAGTGATAGAAGCTGCTTATCAATTACACAACACATACCATGACTGGACCACGAGACAATTCTGAGCATATGGGTGTGCGCACTTTGTTTACATACCACACAATGCCAACAAAAAGGTTAGAACAACACAAGGTTATTAAACCATAAACCTGGCATCTGATCTGAGAGAATTCTTGGTCCTCTGAGTTGGGATTTGGCCGGCTCGTCGCAAGTTTACACTGGCATGAATATCACAAAATAACATCAGTGTTCAGAAGGAAACAATAGTTGAAACTACTGAAACAATTAACATGTGGAGGTAGGTGCACAATAAATAGGAATGGCAACGAGTGTACAAYGAGGAGGCTGCAGTGAATGACGCATTTAGGCAAAGATTTAAAATAAGAAAAAAATTACCAGCTGCTTGGCGCCAATTTAGATTTTTAACATTCTAAAGCACTGAATGTTTTCTGCCATTTGCATKGTGATGCTAAAACTAGATTAAGTAACGTTAAAATTTATGAACACATCTTGTTTACCTGCAYTGGCGTGGTTTTTAAAAACTTCACAGAAAAAGGAGCTGAGATACAGAAAAGCTGCAATCAGACAGACAGAGACATGTAATGCAACCATCTCATGTTTCCTTTTTTTTTTTTTTTTTTTACATGCGTCTCTTTTGGATAAAACACAAGAATAAAGCACCAGAACTTAGCAAAAAAGCATGGCCACAGCTCGAACATTTGTTTTCTCATTTTTTGTGAACGTTTGCAATAATTACACAAAAAGTTCAGACAATCATGAGAACAAAAATATATCGTTAGCATCCAAACGCTGCATGG
Source organism: Austrofundulus limnaeus (assembly GCF_001266775.1). Classification (NCBI taxonomy): domain Eukaryota; kingdom Metazoa; phylum Chordata; class Actinopteri; order Cyprinodontiformes; family Rivulidae; genus Austrofundulus; species Austrofundulus limnaeus. Next base: position 177,679 of record NW_013952759.1, on the reverse strand, counting down.
AGTAAACTTACTGAAAATGCTCCGCGTGTTCGAGTCATGACAGAAAAAGAAAACGTCAGTAGCTTCAGTTTGGACAAACCAACGCTGGCGTCGGTCTGAGGGGACAGCTGAAGCAAAGACAACATRCARTATAAATCAGAACCACAAAAAGGAWTATTGGTGGCCTAGTTAAAACTCAGGAGACGTTCGGCTGTTCTCGCTCACGACACTTTCACCATCAGTCACAACATTAAGACAGTCAGTTAAACATGGAATGATTCACATGATTTTTACTGGAGTAAACCTCAAGGAGTGTAACAAAAAGAAATGCAAAACTGCTTCCAAACTGCCAGAAAAAGAAACGATTGCGATAAATGTGTACTGAACCGATTTTGCAGAGCAAAAAGATTACACTTAATGTTTTAGAAGATAGATTATTGATCAGTTACTGCTTAGATTCTCTTGTTCTGGCAGTCAGCTGCAGAGAAGACAAAATGAAGAAACACTGAAGTTTGATGCCAGGACTGAAGGACTGAAGAGGAGGAGCTGCTGCAGGGCAGGTGGAGCAGATCAGTTCTTCAGTATGGAGTCGTACATCTGGTAAACGTACTGAGACACTTCAGGGGCCCGACACTTCAGRGACAGCTGCACAAACAGAGGGTCTCCATCAGTATGTGGTGAAGAGAAACAGTTTAAASCCTCATTCAGCAATGGATGTTCTTCTATTACTGCTAAACAATATTTAAAATAGACATAAGCTTTTAAACCTGTCCTTTTCACATTTAAATCATTCAGATGGAGTCTGTACAAAGTGGGTCTGAATTCCTCCTTATTTTAACTTCAGCACTTTTCTGCTGTGTGCCTCTAAGCAGCTTGCTTTGTTACCGTTCCTTTAAGATGCTTCAAGCCCCGCCCCCCTCCGGCTTCCAGACCGGTCCACTCCAGTTTGCATGAGGAGGAGGTTACGTTTTCTAGCTTGCAGAAATGTTGCATTTACAATTTAACTGAAAGATGTCAACAACACCTTTTATGCTGGAGCCAGAGTCTGACCCAGAACCAGAGCCTGAGCCAGAACCAGAGTCTGACCCAGAACCAGAGTCTGACCCAGAACCAGAGGAAAATTAGGATGAGGAAATTGTTGTTGGCAAGTCCAGACCTTTTTTTGGCAATTCTGTTGCAGATAATTTGACATAATAGCTCAGAAAACATCTTAGAAAATAGAGAAAACTGAGCGGGCTGAAAAATCTGACCCAAACAGAACATAAAGTTGTCTTTGTAGCACCAGGAGAGACTAAATTAAACTTTTCTGCTTCCTAGAGACTCCAGGTCCACAACAAAATGTATTTAACAGTTACAAAAGTGGATTTTGCAGGATGTGTCCTCTTTAAGGATAAAAGGCTTCACTTTGTCTGTACTTTACCGTGTAATTAGGATTCCCAGGCTGGATGCGGAGCTCAGCTAAGATCCAGATGCCATTGGTYAGCTTGAGGGACTGGTACAGCATGTCCTGGCCTTCTACGTTTCGTTTGGCAATGGTGTAGATGTTGTTATTCTGCAGCCTCCCTGATACCGTGTCTGCAAGACCAGACTCAATATCACTTCACCACATAGTGCTAGAACTCAAAGGACAAAAAAACGAAACACACACGAAGCTGTAAACKGTACTAACACAGACATGAGCAAGAACTAACGAAGAGGGGAGTTAGCTCTAGGAGGATATTAAACTACAACCAGAATCTTCAGATTCTAGCTGCTCAGGATGTTTCTATGGTCAGCTCAGTGGGTGTCTTGTAGATAGGCCTGTCACGATAACAAATGTTGCTGGGCGATTAATTGTCTCAAAATTTATTGCGATAAGCGATAATATTGCCTG
>NW_013952759.1:172861-174625 GCF_001266775.1 Austrofundulus limnaeus | reverse complement strand
GTAGCTAAGAACACCTGACGCTCTACGAAAAAAAAAAAAAAAAAAAAAAACAGAAATGTTTCAATCTACTGATGAGCTGACAAACGGCAGCAAGGAAATCATGATCAGTGTTTTATCAAACACACTATAAATCGGGGCTGCACAACAACATATCGCAAAAATATCATCATCGCAATATCAGTGTGCGCAATATTCATATGGCAAAGGACTGCTTGTAGGGCAAGAATTGTTGACTGATGCATTTAAAGAGTTTAAAGCCGCAGCAGCGGCTCACAGTAGACACAAATGACTGCCAAAAGTGTTAAAGGTCACATAGAGGAAGTACAGGTTAGATAGGGAGGAAAGAAAAATAAATAAATAAAAAGGACATATTGCAACTGATATCGTCATCACATGATTATCTAATGTGCAGCCCTACTATAATATGAGAAAAATTCTTCAGAATGAGTTTTTAAATTTCTTATACAAATAATGTAATAAATAAAACGATTTATACAGACTTCATTAAGCAAAAATCCCAATTTAACAACAAAGCAGTTTTCAGTACAATATGAGGATTCTATGAATAAACAAAAAATATTAAAACTTTTTAGTTTTGGGAGACAGTTTATGTTTAGATTGTTACAAGATAAAATCTTTATTGCTGATGGAATGATTCAAGCTTACCCATTTTTCCGTCCTCAACAAAGAACACGTTCAGAGGAATGAGTACGCTGAAGTAGAAGACATCAATGTTGTTCTTTACAGCCACCTGTAAACAAGTAAACAAAGCAGAAACTATGCTAGGACCATGTTTGTTCAAAGTTAACTAAGAGCAGAAGACGAGAAACAACTAGATTTCTTCAAATAATATTCAGCACATAGTGACACAAATCAAAGAAACAAAGTTAAATGGAAAACTTTAGCAGTTAAATTTGTTGCTTTAAATAGAACAGCTTCAAACAAATTGGCTTTAACTGAACACGCATGTTGACGGCGCCTGCTTCTGTACCTGTAGATTATTGAGAGGATCCATCTTCATAACTGGCCCGATGGTGTTCAGAGGCAGAGAGGCGTCGATACTTTGATTGGGCATCAGTGGAGTGTGAATGGGCAGAGGACTGGTGGGGATCACTCCGAAACTACCAGAAAATAAACAAATAAAMAAAMCGTGTCAAACRTTTGTCGAAAAYGAACGTGAGTTGGATTAAACTGATTAACCTGTTCTTGTTGAACTGGATGGCGAAGTCGTTCATGTGTTGCAGAGCCTTGTTGGTGAAGTTCATGTCCATGTACATGTGGCCCTGGCGTCGGGAGAAGGTTCCAGAGATCTCCAGTCCTTTAGCTTTCACTGCAGGAAGCCACACCTGATTAAAAAAACAAGCACAGCAATCAGTGTTAAAGTATTTAATGGTACTTWAGCATCACCTGCTTATTAATGTTAGATATTCATCAGTCAACATAAGACAGCCTCGGWTCCAGACCGTTAGCTGCAGACTCACCGCCTTCGGGGCCGAGTAGCCTCCAGTGGTGATGGCCATGCCCGTGGAGAGCTCAAACAGGTCGTTGAGGCCGCTGCTGGGAGGTGCAGGTGCAGGTGTGGGTGAAGGAGCAAAAGTGCTGGGGACAGAGGACGGGATGAAGTTTTGTCCCACCTAAATCAATAACAACAAAGTAAAAAAAAAAAAACAATTAATGCAGCTGAACAAAAAATGTGTTAGAAGCCCATAAAAAATTGATTTGATTTGATTTATTCATTTCATTTAAAACAAAAAAAGTTTACAT
>NW_013952759.1:169493-171384 GCF_001266775.1 Austrofundulus limnaeus | reverse complement strand
ATATTATCGCTTATCGCAATAAATTTTGAGACAATTAATCGCCCAGCAAAATTTGTTATCGTGACAGGCCTATTCAAAGGCACTCAAATCACCTTTCTTCCCCATACTGATGCTCGGTTTGAACTGCAGGAGATTGTCTTGACCATGTCTACATGCCTAAATGCACTGAGTTGCTGCCATGTGATTGGCTGATTAGAAATTAAGTGTTAACGAGCAGTTGGACAGGTGTACCTAATAAAGTGGCCGGTGAGTGTATAAGTAAGTATTTAAGTCAAGCAGAAGGAAATGATCTAATTTAAAGAGAGATAAAACTAAAACAGAACAAGAAAAATCAAAATTTTTATGTGTTTTAACCCATTTATCATAAAGGCAGCTGATTTGTGGAATAAAATGAAAATTATGGTTATTGTTTATGCTTGCAGACCATGCAGTACACCAAAACATTCCCATCAGAGATTCAATGAACTGTACCAGATTCTGTCGTCTCATAGCAGGGTTAAAAACAAACAATCCATGCTGAATTAGGAGCACCTAAAAATGATTTTCATCATATTAAAATGAAAGTTTTCCTAACATACGTGAAGACTTCTCACTGCGTATGCAGAAGAATTAAACACAAGCGAGCAGTTTTATTCAGGAGGCAGACGGACAAACAGACTTTACTTACGGCTGGACTTCCCCCAACACCTCCGCCCAGGTCTCCCCCCAGCTACAGGAGAGAGGAGAGGCCCCCCAAACGCCACAAAAACACACAAACAGAGACTTTATTAGCAAACGTGATCAATAAGAAAATTTCACTTCCTGTTTTTGTTTAACATAACAACAAATCTACAAATCTGTCCAACTGAGCTCACCAAACTGTCCAGGCCTCCACCCAGCAGATCCACTGCACCCATCTGCATGGAAGAGACTTGGGGTACGTTGACTGGAGGCCCCAGGTCCAGGTTCAGCAAGTCTCCCAGCAGGTCCCCCTGGCTGGGGATGACATGAGGCTGATCCATGGCAGCGGCTGGCCCACCACTCACGGGGCTCTCACCTGTGTCGATGCTGTGGCAGGAGACAGGAGGGGGCAGGTTACAGAGGAGGGAAACTCCGCCTGTCTGCATTCAAAGTGTCAGAATTTACTGAACTGATGAAGAGAAGGTTCTGGAATGGAAAACTCTCACTCTTAAAAAACGGCCAAATCATTTAATGTTAAAAAATGAAGTTAGTTCGATAAAGTGTTTAAATTTATCACTCATTTATTAGTCACTGTGAGTGCAAAAATAAGGTTTATATTTCACTCTCATTTTTTGTAATTTTGTAAGACGTAAACCTTTGTATTAATCAAGATTAGAGCTAATGCATTAAACATGACAGAAAGAGAGTTTTAAGGATTCTGCTACATAGATTTTCTGTACACAAGATATTTCTTCAGTTAAATTTTCAAGGGAAAAATGAAGCAACATCTTCAAATTAGGCAACTTCCTCTTCTGCAGTTCTGCTAGTGAAGCATAAGTTGAAGTGGTTTTAGTTTTGATCACAATGAATTAAAAAGCAGCAGTGAAGGGATTTACTGGACATAAAGTGACTATCAGTAGCAGGACTTGGAAACTGTGCAAACGACTAGAAACTGAAGCTGTATTGTAATTAACGGATGCATTGACAGATTTGGTCGGCACATAGCTAATTTGGATGAAAGCATATTAATTTAACAGTGACCCAAGTCAGGGATAGACATAAACATTGTTTAGGTTGTCCGAGACAGGATTTTGGTTAAGCTTTGTTTACTGTTTTTTAAATGGTTATTCATTATATTCACTGTTTTTCTTTATTTATATGGTTTTATTTATTTTTAAAGGGATCCATGATTAGTTGTAACAGACTTTATTTAATAAACATATATTTTAAC
>NW_013952759.1:167685-169128 GCF_001266775.1 Austrofundulus limnaeus | reverse complement strand
ATCTTTTCACAGAGGGATAAGATACACTTTAAATGAAACCAGAGAGCGTTGACAGTGAGGAGAAGGCAGAAATGACTCAGCCTGGAACTGAAAATATGGATGGAGGACAACAGAGCTGCTTCATGGAAGAAGAACCTCAGATTAGCTTGTTAGCTTTAGCGTTAGCCCCGATGCTATCACCATATATATATGTATTAGCTCAGCGCTACACATTCTCCTCTCGTCACTGAGGTTTTCCTTCCATAATTTTTTTAGATAATCTTTAAAAACTGCCGCACTGTCAAAAAACGGGAGTGTCTGTTAATCCATGTTTTAGCTGCTTGTGTAAATATAGCGACTAACTAGGCACCTGCATCTGTAATCGCTCTGAAGAGTTTGTGTGTCTGACCTGCTGTGCTGCACAGGCAGGTGTTTCCGGTGAATTCCATGGCTTCCCTCCACAAAGGCGCTGGGCGGTTTGTGGTAAACTGAAGCCAGGGAGCCGATGTGGCAGATCAGCTCGTCCAGCAGGGTGGGCTCGATCAGGTCCGTCTCCTCTGAGATCAGGGGCTTCTCTGACAGCACCACCTCCTTGGCGGTCACGGGGTCGGTGGACAGCAGGCGCCAGTAAATGTAGCCCCTGTCACGGAGGTCAGGGTTGTCCGAGTCCTGAAGGAAAACACAAATTGTTGATATAGTGGCAGGGAAAACTGAAACACACAAACTGGCAGATAAAACAAGATGGCAATCACCTGTGTGGCCAAACTGAGGACCTGCTGCACCAGCTCCTGAGTCTCCGATGGTTTCTTGAGAAACAGCTTGACGATGGCCGTCAACAGAGTGAGCTGCACCTGCAAACCCAAAATTTAAACTTTATAGTCTATTTTCAGCATGCAGCGTGTTCTTTTATTAACGTGGACCCACCTGAGTGCTCTCATCGTGGAAGCCCTCCAGGAAGCTCTCCAGCAGCTCGTCGGCGTTGTCGATCCTCTCCGCGTACTCACCGACAATCCAGATCATGGCGCCGCGAGCGTCAGGTTCATCCAGAGAGTCCAGATTCTCACAGAGTGTGGCGATGATGCTCTCGTACCTGAAAAACATCCGTACCTCAGGGGTCAGAAATAAGCTGAACTACGGTTTATTATTATACTGTAAGTCCAGTTTGTTCTCAGGCATTCTGAGGGAGAACTTACTTGTTGGGGTACTTGCGGAAAATGTCCCTGATGACCACAATAGCCTCCTGAACCACATAGTTGACCTTAGTCTGGATCAGGTCCAGCAGAGTGCTGACGCAGCGCTCAGCTGATTGCTGCGAGGGAATGAAGGATACACCTAAACTCWGCTTTTCATGTAGCAAAGAACTCATAACAAAAACACTTTTAATACATCTGCAACGACCATGACAAACCTTTTTAGACATTTCTCAGTAGAAGGAGCATTCTATAATATAATATAATATAATAT
>NW_013952759.1:155069-167654 GCF_001266775.1 Austrofundulus limnaeus | reverse complement strand
ATATATATAAATGAACAGCAGCATTTCTCACCTCCACTTTGATGGCACAGCGTCCGATGGCTCGCACAGCTTTGCGCACAAAGTCGACATCAACCTCTGTGGCATATTCCTTCAGCTCAGCCAACACCTGCAAGAACATTTAAACACAGTTTAGCTTGTTAGTTTAATTTGATTTATTACAGTTAACATAAAGAGTAGAGGTGCAGCAATACACACTATGTATCGAACAATACAGATTTTTTATATTTATTTCATCAACTATCCTTTTTGAAGATGCGCCGTGTTGAAGGATCAGTGGATCTGTGTTCGACTACTCCACCTAGGCTGCCTTGTCGAGCGCAGATCCACTGAGAAACTGTACTTTTGAGGTTAAACAAATGTTCGTAATTAATTTCAATAAATTCCAATTTWAAAAGGGCATGGAAATTTCTCTCTTTTTGTATCAAAAAATATTAAACTAAACTCAAGCATTGAACTGAAATGTGAGTCTTCTGTATCGTTGCACCCCTAAAAAAGGGATATATTCAAAAAGATAAATATTGAAATTAAATACTGGTTTTATTGGACCCCGAAGAATTGAATAGATTTCCTCTGTTTGATCACACATGTTTTGAGTATGTTTTTAAAAGAAAGCCTCTTTAAAGCTAGCCTGGTTAAAACCACTCTTGTCCTTCACTTTGCTTCWTAYGAGGGTCTGGACTCTCYGCTATAGAGAAGTGATTCTTGCTRGAGGCGTGGCCTCTGTTGAAGTTTAAAATGATTGGATCGGTTGGCCGTGATGTATGTCGCTGTAAAGGAGGCTAAGCTAAGAAGCTAACCGGAAACTGTGTGCTGTCAACAACCCTGCTGAGAGAAGTACCGAGCCGAACGAGACGACTGTAAATGAGAGCTGCTGCTTTGTCAGACAAATTTATTTTAATTTGGAAGCCTTATCAACACAGACTGACTTCATTCACTTCCTCCACTGCCGTATGCTAAAATAACTAGCAGACACTGCGCAGAAAATYGACRTTCTGTTCTCTGATTGGCCCGGATGCCAGGYGGAGCAGTGAAGRGAAACTAGAATTGAGCGGAGCTGCGTAGGAAGGCAAGGGCCAGGCTAAAACAAAGGGAAAATATCCTCATAATAAAGATTTCTGTGGGTGCTTTTCATAACGTATACCTGGGCAATGTTGGTCTGAGAGGCCAAGCGAATCATGATGTCCAGTTTCTCCAGCTTCACGTAGATCGGGTCGTTATATTTGACGAAGAACACTTTAATCTCCTGCTTCAGGATCTCTGGTCTGAACAGAAATGAAAAAATAGGTTGAGGAGTGTTGAAAACAGCACTGCATATTAAAATTATTAAGGCATTATTGAGGTGAAAATTATTTTTATTATTTTGTCWGCTTTTTCCACCACGTTATAAATATTAGCACCAAACTATTACATTTTGGGCAAAGAAATGACTGTAACTTTGATTACAAACCTCTTCTGAACGATGAGGTTGATGTTCCTCAGAGCCACATACTGGACCTCGGGTTCTCCAGACAACAAGGTAACAAGTGGGGGGGATAATTTCTTCAGCAATGTGTTGTAGTAGTCTGAGTCCTTAGGAAGCAGCTCTAAGAACTTCATCAGGACTTTGACAGCTGACAGGACCACAGCTGAGTTRGCGTGAGACAGCCGAGGAGTGACTCGCTCGCAGATGCTTTCAGATAAAAACCAGGAAAGGTGAAAGGTAAAAAAAAGAGAAAAGGGTTTTCTGAATCAGACAATTATTTTATTTCTTTCCAGTATTACAGTTTAAAACCAGTATAAATCAACACTTTAAAGAGCTACCTTTGAGCCTCACGATCATCCTTGGGGTTGTAGTTGGACAGACAGTCCAGGATGAAGATCTGTCCCCACTCGGTGCACTCGTTGAGGGCCGTCAACAGCTTGTTGATGTTCTGCGGATTCAGGTCCAGCAGGTTGCTGTTGGGGTGAGACTCGCTGATCTCAGACAGAGCAGCCACCGCGTTGGCCACAACCTTCACGGCACAAATCAACATTTMGCTTTCAGGAAAACCTCCGTTTAACTCAAATAACTAGAACTGAAAATGAAACTAAATCCTTTTGCGACGTGGAACACCAACCATGGGATTTGAGTCAGCGATGAGGTCTCTGAGAGAGTCCAGGAAGCCCTGGTCCTCCACCATCTGAGCGTTGATGTCGTGCAGTTTAGCCACGCAAACGGCTGCGGTCTTCCTCACATACGGGTCCTCGTCCTTCAGGCACTTCCTCAGCGGCTCACACAGATACTCTGTGATCTTGTCCACACGGATGCAGCCCATGGTGCGGACAGCCAGAGCACGGATCAGAGGGTTGGGGTCCTCACAGTCCTGTACAGCAAAAAAACAAAAAAAAAAAATACATTTATTTACAACTAAACATGGCCAAAAATATTTGCTTTGCTGTTTTTTTTTAATCCTTAAAATTAGTGTTTTTCTTGACTACATTGTGTCCAACACTCTCCTGGTTAAAGAAAAACACCAAACTTGTTTTATTTCAGTGTAAGTGTAGAATCTGACAATAAAGGTTCAATTTAAATCCTTACCTTGACAAAACTGTTCACAGCCATGATGGCCATGTCAGGCTGGCTTTTGGCGTAGTTCATCAGGTAAAGATAAACCAACTTCTTCAGCTCCAGGTTGTCCGTCTGCATGCAGTTCACCACATCTGGGAACAAAGAACTGAAAGCAAAGGAACAAGACTTGTTCGAATTAAACGGTGCACAGGTTTTAGGAAGCGTTTAGCTTTCAAATTAACAGCCAAACTATGCTCATGTACCTGACATCTTTGCCAACGGTCATAGCAGCGATGACCTTCTTCACCGCCTCTTTTCTTTTCTCCTTCTTCTCATTGTTCAACTCGGCCTTCAGCTCAAAAATCTCCCCTGAAAAAGAAATCACATCAAGAAATGAAAACCCCACAAACACATAAGACTGACCTTAAGTAAATGTTTACAGAGAATCAAAGTGACTCAAAACTGTTGTTTCTCCATCACTGGCCATTTAAGTTACATTTCTGCTTACCTTTTTTGTTTGTAGTGAAATATTTGGAGTCTGTCATGTTTGTAGTACTTTAMGTCTGCAAGCAAGCATACGAATCGTTTCAATCATGTTCAAATATTTTAAAGATAGACAATGCTAAGATTTTGAACTGCACTGCATGCAAAAATCCCATATATAAAAGAGGTTGGCATGTTTGCACTTTGTTCCAATCAATTTCCAATTTAACACAGTTAAGATATATCAGTATGAGTCGTGACACTGTTGTTTGCAGAGCTGATGTGATTGTTTAACCTCTGTGAAACAGGACTGAATCCTAGCACTCCCACTTAGCTAGCCGGTTAGCTACAGGCTAATTGCACCAAATACCTCAAGAAATTTCCAAGCTAATGACTTCAAACGACGAATCTGATCAGACCTACTTGGTTTCTGGCTTTAGCAAACAGGGTTCGGTTATGTTTCCAATAAWATTTTGGTTAAATCTGACACACAGAAGAAGAGAAGGACTAGCGGCCCAGTTTCCATCGCTGCTGTTTGACGGAAATGACGCCTATGCAGCCAAACAATGAATATTCGACACAATGTCACATAAAATGATAATAACTTAATAGTATGGTTGAACTAAAATATATTTAAATTACCTGGTCGTGCGTGATTTGCAGAGAAAATGTTCGCAGTCCACTCCTTTTTTTGGTTGGAGGAAGATGGAGAATGGCGCGTTCACTGTCACGGGAAATTGGAAAACTTCTCATTAACGCCGAGGCAAATGGTGCGTTCAATGACAAGGCATTGGAGGATTTTATAGTTCTCAGGTTTTTAGCTTTGTTTTAAAAATAGAAAAAAACAATACTTTGCGTTTTTTATAATAATAATAATAAAACTCTTGTAATTGCTTTATTTATGTATTTGTTTTAGTTTTTTTTACTATTTCTGACAGATAGTTATATAAGAAAAACAAAATAAATAATAATAGAGAATGTACAAAATAGAAAACAATGTTTTATAAAACAGTACTATTGTAGGCCTACATATATAGACAGTTGTGTTTCCAAAGGATTAACTATACTTTGCATTATTTAATGTATGAAGTCGTTATGAACATATTTTTAATTAATAAGCTGACACAGAAACTTGTTAGTTTTGATTAATTACTGTAAGTGGACTAAATTAAAATGTTCAATAGACTTACTTTGAACTGCATCTGTCCCTGTATGAAGTTTTTCTGCAAAAATTACCTTGTTTTTACAGTTTACTGACTCATGAATCATTTCTAACGTTAAGGCTCTAGTATCCCTAGAGTTTGTAAGTTGTCTTCATCAAATCAGTCTTGTGTTGTAAGACACTTGATTATAATCACATAAAAAATACAAAACACACACTGAAAATCCAACCTTTTTATGTGACAGCAAAAATAACTCTGATAAGTAAAAAATATTACACTTTTTTAAAAAGTAAATATGTTCCTGTGATTTCTTGAATCTGAAACAATAACTGAAACAGTAACTACAAAAAGTTAAGTTCAGGTGAAACAATACATATCAGAACTGTTAGTCGTACTGACATAAAGCTTAGTATCTAAATATAGACACACAGCTAAACATCAGGATGATTTAATTTAAGAGTAAAACTCGCTAAATAAAATATGATAATATAACTTCTTATTTCAACAAATTTTTGGAATCCCCTGCAGAAGATTCCAGTTGGAGTTGGGAGGTGGAGCAGATGAGATCTTGGGAAAGACTTTCTCTGGCTTCCTGCAGTTTCCTGTAGGCTCTTTGGAAAGCCTCTGGCAGAAGGAAAACAGACAAATAAAAACATAAAGTAAAAATTTCTAATATTGCTTAAACAAGTAGGAGAAGGTTCTAAACAATATATTTTCTTTAACAACAAATTGTGACAAAATGTTCGTGCATTTTCAGTTTAATGAAAATAAATGTACAAAGTTAACCTCGTGTCGACTTTAACACAAAGTAACGTCGCTGGAAACAGAACAGTCAAAGTCGGTCTGTTTACCCAAAACATTGCAGACGTCTCCCTGCTGACTGATTCCTCCCAGCTGGTCCACAATCTTCAATCTCCTTTTTTTCACAACGGCAGCGTCGACGAAGGCTCTGAAACAAACAATGAACCACACWTATTTCACAGACCATCACACAAAATAGTTAAATCATCATTTGATTTCATATAGTCAGTTTATTTTATTAAGACTTTTGATATGTCAACAGGTAACCTGTCATGGATGCAGGTGGGTTATTTCAGAACTCTTAATGTGATCATAAGCCATATAGCAACAAACCATTTCCATTTCCATTTTCTTCTGCCTATCCGGGGTCGGGTCGCGGGGGCAGCAGCTTCAGAAGGGAGGCCCAGACCTCCCTCTCCCCAGCCACTTCTTCCAGCTCCTCCGGGGGAACTCCAAGGCGTTCCCAGGCCAGCCGAGAGACATAGTCCCTCCAGCGTGTCCTGGGTCTTCCTCGGGGCCTCCTCCCGGTGGGACGTGCCCAGAACACCTCACCAGGGAGGAGTCCAGGAGGCATCCTTACCAGATGCCCGAGCCACCTCAACTGGCTCCTCTTGACATGGAGGAGCAGCGGCTCTACTCTGAGTCCCTCCCGGATGGCCGAGCTTCTCACCCTATCTCTAAGGGAGAGCCCAGCCACCCTGCGGAGGAAACCCATTTCGGCCACTTGTATCCGGGACCTCGTTCTTTCGGTCATGACCCAAAGCTCATGACCATAGATGAGGGTAGGAACGTAGATCGACCGGTAAATCGAGAGCTTCGCTTTCTGACTCAGCTCTCTCTTCACCACGACGGACCGGTACAGCGCCCGCTTTACAGCAGACGCTGCGCCAATCCGCCTGTCGATCTTCCGTTCTTCCCCCATTCGTGAACAAGATCCCCAGATACTTAAACTCCTCCACTTGAGACAGGGCGACCCCCCTGACCCGGAGAAGGCACTCTGCCCTTTTCCGGCTCAAGACCATGGCCTCGGATTTGGAGGCACTGAGCCTCACCCCGGCCACTTCGCACTCGGCCTTCTCCAAGTTCACAAAACACATGTAGACAGGTTGGGCGAACTCCCATGCACCCTCCAGGACTCTGCTGAGGGTGTAGAGCTGGTCCAGTGTTCCACGACCAGGACAAAAACCATACTGCTCTTCCTGAATCCGAGGTTCGACTATCCGACGGACCCTCCTCTCCAGGACCCCTGAATAGACCTTACCAGGGAGGCTTAAGAGTGTGACCCCGCTGTAATTGGAGCACACCCTCCGGTCCCCCTTTCTAAACAGGGAACTCCGGGCGGATCTCATCCACCCCCGGGGCCCTGCCACCGAGGAGGTTTTTAACCACTTCAGCGACCTCGTCCACCTCAGCGGAGGTGGACGAGAGATCTTTTATAGCAACAAACAAATTGCTGAAATGTTTTTACTCCCATTTTTATTTTTTGTTTGCTGCATGCATGCCATAATTTAATCCACCACCTGCTTACCTGGCTTGCTGGAGGCAGTGCAGATTAAAGGTGACGCTTCCTGTGGTTTTGGTGCTGAAACCAAAGCGACTCAGCCTCTCCCCCTGAAGCCAGACACAAAGATTTTACAGTTTAAATCAATAAAACAACGAGTGCTTTCATTTTTCTAAAAATTTATTTGTAATCTACTGGATTTGTTTCGTCTAAACATGCATTTTATATATTGATTTAATATATTGATATGGACCCACTTGTGTCTTTAATAACCATAAAAAGAACAATTTCAAAAATAAATTTCAGATTTTAAATTTAAAGTCATTTTTAGTGAAGCAGGTGGAAGTTTTCTGGAGAAGCTCTGTGCGATCACAAAAGTTAAGTTTTAAAATGGTTTAGTTTTCATAAACTTGCTGTGCTTCGCGCGCAGCCCACCAGTTCTGAGCCCACCTTAAAGGTTCCAGGTACTCGAACGTAGCTGAGCTCTTCGAGCTCTGTAGCATCTCCGATAAAGAAGCGCCTCATCTCAGAAACCGTCCCGTTCTGAACAGGTCTCCAGCTGTGACACGTCACTGTGTGCTTACCTGGTGTGCACAGAGACACAAGAATGCGTGACGCAAGGCATTAAGACCAGTTGAACTGTAAACAATAAATAATAATAAGTAATTTTTGCAGCTTTTTTCGRTGCAACATACCAGACAGAGCAGGAAAAACCAGATAGCCGTAACCCTCAATCCGATAGCGCTGCCAGGAGTCAACAGAAAGAACCTTGAAGTAAAGCACCGGCCACTGGGCGATTAATTCTGAAATYACAAAAAGAAACTCATGAATGTAAGTTTTTAATGCAGCGAACCACTTCACAGGCTGCAGCTTACCTTCACTCTCTTTTTCACTCGTGTAAAAAGCCTCAAAGTTGAAGGGGAAGCTGAAGAAAGCTACGTCTTCCTGTTGGCACAAATCAAATACAGGATATAATAACTTTCATTTCTCTTCCTCTGGAGCTAATAACCAGTTTCCTACAGAAAACACACACCTTCCCCACYGATTTGGTTCGGCAGGTTTGGGTAACTCCTGACAGAGGCTGACATGGCAAGCTGGACCAGTCTTAAATAAATATCATGTGTGTTAATACAGCGAACTGAGAGATCAGTAACATGAAACAGAACAAAAAAAATACAAATTAATGACTCACTATTGGGAAGATCCATGACGAAGCGGATAAATAGGTTGTCATACTCAAAACCTTGAGCTGAGACTATACAGAGAAAAAAAGGGGTCAGTTTTTAATGCTATGTGTGTTTGATTCAGTGGTAGATCTAGGATTTTCCTGAGTAAGGGGCCATCAAGGGACCCCAATATTCATAGAGGTGCCAAGTCTTTGTTCAACATCCTTTCACACAAATTCCCAGTGTATACATTTTACACTTCAAACACTTATAATGTAATGCAATTTTTTTTAAAAAAGGTACCACTTTACAATAAGGCCCCCCTTATAGATGSCTTTTAAAGAATTTAAGGATAGATTATTGATTAATCTGTAAAAACTTTAAAAATTATTAATAAGGGTTTATTATGCAATAATTAAGGATGAGAAAGAGACAAAATTGTCCAGCTTCATTTATTAATGATTCATGTAGTGTAAACTTTACAAATGAATTAATAACCTATCTATAAACTCTTTATAAGCCAAGGGGAGCTTGATTGTAAAGTGGTACCAAAAATCTTGCACAGTAAATTCTCCTCACCGGTTTTTCATACATTTTACTGAACATAGATAAAATAGTTTCGAACACACAACATGTGAGAAAATCCAGCCGTCATTTGTCAGCTGAAATACCTTTTTTCAGGATTGTTGTTTAAGAAGAGAAGAATTCTGTAAGTTTGATTCATTCWGTACTTTACTATTTGACTCATTAGCGCATCTAGTGTTTGAACACGGAACTACATACACCATCATCACCCCCAGGTAAAGGACAAATGAGTGACAGGTCAGAGGTACTTCAGGGGGCCAATCAGAATTCAGCTGGGGCCAATGCCCCTGTGGTCCGGCCCCTAGAACCGCCCCTGGTTTGATTAGATATTTGACATGATCTCAGCTGTTTCACTCACCAATCTCTCCATTCATCAGGTAACGCAGAGTGCCAACAGGAGGCTGAAGGACAAACATCTTATTAATGCGGAAATGTTTGCAAGACCACAATGAACCAATTTAATCTAATAGTTATTTATTCATTTTAAACTTAATGCAAAACCGTTGGGCTCATATGATAATAAAAGAAAGCTGGTAAAATTTACTGATCAGATTAAAAGCAATCGAGTCATAAATATTSTACCATCTCAAAGTCCTGTCCAACAAGACTACTGAGGTACTCCTTGTGTTTCCCATAGAGCTGCGAACACAAAGGGTGAACAAGTGAATCTGWTTATATCTGTTGACTGGCTCCACATTCACCTGCAGATTTCTAAGAACCAAAGAAAATGTTTACTGACGTCTTTGTACATGTTCTGCTCCCTTTCTTTATCCTCTGGTTTCATGGCTGTGGATACGTTCTCCAAAGTTAGACGCCACACTTCTCTTTTCTCGCCCTCTGTAGTAATCCTGCAGAGCACAGAAAAATCACTTTCATTGTCCTTACTGAACTATTTGTATTGTAGTAAATGTTTTGTGAACTTGCCTGTAAGGCTCTTTGCCTTTGTTGAAGTCAGGCTTTACAATGATGGTTCCGCTGCCGTCTGTTTTTATAGTTGCCAACAAACACTCGTTCTCTTTCTGCCCGAGCCTTAGAAGAATGAAGAAAAAAAAGACAGAAGGTTGATCACAATCAATATTCAATAAAACCCATCATAAGACAAAAATTATAAATTAGTTTACATAACAAAACTGTTTCCTTTGAACAAGATGCAACATAATCCTACATTTATTATCAGGTAAAGCCAAATAAATCAATGCATGAGTGTTTACCTTTCAGCACAGAACACTGCAAAAAMTGTCCATCTTACCAACTTTTAAAATCTTATATCAGCCAAAAAGTCTTTTTGATCTTGTTTTTAGACTGATTTGCTAAACAAGAACTGATTGTGTAAGAATAATCATCATGTTTTCAGAAAGTGTACGATTATTTGTCTTGTTAATTTGAAAATTTGACTGAAATTAAGTCAAAGATTTCTGCCAGTGGAGTAAGAAAATTTTACTTGGTAAGATTCTTGAAATAAGAAAAAAACTGAGTCAAATCAAGTATTTCAAGAATCTTACAAAGTAAAAATTTCTTACTCCAGTGGCAGAAATTTTTGACTTAATTTCAGTCAAATTTTCAAATTAACAAGACAAATAATCTTACACTTTCTGAAAACAAGATTATTATTCTTACACAATCAGTTCTTGTTTAGTAAATCGGTCCCAAAACAAGATCAAAGACTTTTTGGCTGATATAAGATTTTAAAACTTGGTTAGGTGGACATTCTTTGCAGTGTATAGGCAGTACAGATATTTAGGAACGTACATTTCAGGTGGGCCCAGGTCTCCCATGATGTGCATGGTCTGCATGGYGTTATTCACCACGTGACTTCTGCTCACAAACTCCTCTGTGGGCTCCCAATTGATGATTCTTGACTTAGGGATGCTGCTATCCCTGCGAAACATACCACAAAGATTACATTATCCCCGTTTTGATTTCACGTGTACCTTTTGAGAATTTAAAAAACAACATTTAGTTCGATGAATGTCTAAATTCATCTTCACTTTACAAACGCATGCAGAAACGCTGAGAATTTTAAAATGACAAAGAACACAAAACAAGTCCCCGAACAAGACGATCTGATAAAACACGGCGCTCCTTCACATACGTGGTGCGTCTTTCTTGTCGTCGGTGTCTCATGCTGGCCATCCTCTGGGCCAGGAATGTGGGACTCGATTTTGTTGTGAACAGCAAATCAGAATCCTGCGTTCAGGATTAAAAGCAGACAACACCAACACATATACACACAAAAACAAAAAAATATTTAGCTTTAAGAAATTACAGACATGTGATGCCTGCGACTGACATACCATTTGTTGGAGTGGCAGACAGTTGGTGTAGCGGTCATGAGCCGTGTACGTGAAGATCCTGTGATTACGCTGGCCCTTAGCCTTAAGAAGGGCCTTRACTTCTGCGTGGTACTGGTGGTCCAAAGGTGTCTGACATGCTGCCTCATTCTGAAACAGCTCCATTTCATACTGAAACAAAAGACAGTAAAAGTCAAATTATAATGGAAATATCATTGGTTATAATAATCATAACAGGCAATAACACTTAAAAATCCACCTGACTGAAGAGTTTCTCCTGCCAGCCCACGACAACTTCCTCTTCATTATCACCTGTCAACAAAATAATAATATTAAAGTTATCGAAATGCTTTTTTTTATTGGTGAAACTATCATGGCAGAACAATAGTACATAAAAAAGTTAAACATGTATTGAACATTTCTGTCATTATTGTCTGAAAGTTTAAGGAACATGCAGGAGCAGCAAATACGCAGAATAAATTGAACAAATAGAAAATATCTTAATAAATACAAGAATAATAATAAAAAATAGGAGTAAACAAGTTAAACAAAAATGATTTTTTTTACATATTTGCTTCATTATGCAACGGAGAACATGGAATGTAACTTTGCTTTCTTTGTTCTCATCATTTTTAGGGACTTTTTTATACATTTCAAAATCATTTATGAAGACCTGAAGCTGGGCGAAACCTTTAAAATTCTAGCTTTGTGGATAAAAAATGTTGCGTGTGGTGCTGCAGCAAATTTCTCCTTTCTTATCTGGAAGCACAGCACCAAATGTTATATCTTTTTTTGATATGGGCTGAGAAAGATGTGGAATCATTTGCAAAAAAAACCAATTACACAAATCTGTCCGAAATCCCTTCACTTTATCACAAGAATGAAAATATTTATCAACAAGAGGCCTTCTTAAAAATACAGTAAATACAGGWCAGCATCCAAAGCGATCGTCATGTTTTTCTTCCATTAATAATCAGTATTTTTCTTTTCAGTGGTGTTTGTACCTGTCTGGRCTTGTGATGTGAGGGTCTTCAGTTCAATGTCCCTCCTGCCTTCTTGTTTGGACAGAACCTGGTGCTGAAGGTGCTGAGAGAGTGCTGCTGCGGTGGTCACCTTCTCTATACGTACTCTAAAGTAAAACCCACAATAAATCAAAGTATAACAATGTAACAAAAGTGACATTTCGCTACTTACTTTATTTTCAGATTTTTGACAGAATCTCGGGACCGATACACTGAGTCTCCGGTATCCGTATTCCAAAAGTTAGCCATGATGAAGCCCACATCCACGACAGAGAGGAGGGGTTTACGACTAAATAACACACTTTACACTCCCCCCCAAAAAACATGAAACCTGCAAACAGGACGGTTTTAATGTCARTAAACCGAAGAGAAATAAATTAATTAGTGAGTATTGTAAGTAACATCTACAACAAGAAGGTAATAACCTGGATTTACCGCTGAAGACAACAAATAGCTCTCGTTTCCATAGAGATTGGGGTTTGTTCTTCTTCGTGCTCAGAAATTCTTCTTCTTCGTTTTAATTTTAATGGTGGTTGGCAAATTACTGAAGGAAGCATTACTGCCACCAACTGGTAAGGAGTATGGACCACATGACAAAACTAGTGTTTAAATTAAATCTATTAAAGGAAACTACGGCAATAACAAATGAACACTTTTAGCTTATTCTTTCAATCACCTTTTAAATCACATTTTTAGTCAAGATTTTTCTAAAAAAAAGTAGTTTTATCAAGGAAGTGCTGGTTGGCTGCAATAACAGTGAAGCCCATCATTGCACTACATTGACTGTTCACATAGTTACATTGCAGTGGGCACTTTGGCTCCTAATATCGGACTAGAGACAAACAGCGGCGTTCTTTAGATATTAAATCAATAAACTATTTGTTGTTGTGCTAACTCTAATAAAATAAAATAAAATAAAAAAAACTTCTAAAGCATCATGTCACTTCTTCTGAATGCATAATTTGGTTATAAAGAATAATTCCTCATCACATCACGAAGGGAGGTATTAGAAATAGGAACAGAGT
>NW_013952759.1:136083-154684 GCF_001266775.1 Austrofundulus limnaeus | reverse complement strand
TAATTCATGAATTATATTTTTGCATTTGGCCGCAGCCCTCAGATAGATTTTCATTTTGGGGTAAAGGTTAGGGCAGCCTTGACATAAACTGAAACAGCTGGACTAGTGCATCGTAAATTTAACATCAATTAAATATTTTAATACAACAGTCATTTCTGCATTGTTTTGGGGAGGTCACCTCCTAATAAATTCAAAGCTATTTTAATGGTGCAATACCGCCACCTATTGACAAAAAGCGCATCTACAGGAAGCAGCGGGGGATCTTCACCACTTGAAAATACAATATATGTCATTGAAATCATTTAATATTAGTAGTAACGCAGCTTAGTACTTCACTGTTCCGTTTTAGCTGCATAAAACAACTTTACTTGTAAGAGTGATTGATAAGAATAAGTTTCGTGAAAAACATTGATGTGAATCGAAAGTGATAAAATGATTATGGTTTTTTAACTTTATTATTAAAGGCAATTAAACAAAAATCTTAACCAAATATTTTTTACTTGTACCTCATGTGTAGTCATTGAAACTTTATTGAAGTAGAATGTTTTTGTCCGTAGAAAGAGCGCTTATAACACAGGCCAATGCGCATGCGCAGTTTAGAAACGTAGCATGATCCGTGCCGTCAGCTCATGTGCGCATGCGCAAAGAGAWAATGATAATTATTAAATAATTATTTCCATGTTAATTAGAAACGTGCGCTAAATTGTAATCTGTAAATTTTACACATATTATGGTTAATAAAATATAGAATAGATAGATTTACGATGGGTACATATTTATTTATATGAACTTGCCGACCTAGACAGACTAGTTTGTCTAGTATTTCTAGACARTCATTGTAATAATTCATCTCATCTACGTTTTATTATTTTCCTGGAATAAAAATCCACATCTATTGCAAACGTTTCTTTTTCTATGAAACATTGCAGGTGACGAAAGACTGAAATKTAATTARTTCCGTCTAGCGAAAYGCTACATGCTAAAAACAAACAGYCCAGTAGCCATTTCTTTYRGCGCATGCGCAGATGAGGTTCCGGAACAGCTCGTGCAGTGACAGGGCAGTTTGACGTACTGTACGTGAATGCGGCAGTAGAACGCAGCAGAGTTGTGCTGTAGGTGAATACTAGAGAACTGTGTACAGACCAGGACGGACACCGTAGGGCCGCAGAGATTTTCAGGAGGAGCCCCAGGTGGGTGAAACAATCATGGGGAACTCGGAGAGCGGCTGTGGTGGCGGGAGCGGCGACGAAGAAGACGTAGAGACGGAGAGCCCCGGCTTCGCGGAAGATAACCCGGCCTCAGCGGCCACTGGCGGCGGCGTCGGGGGTGGCGGAGGCACCGGCGGCGGTTCTGCCAGAAGCGGAAGGGGATCGAATAACCTACCCGCACCCACCGGCGGACCACCCGGGCCCGGTGTGCTCCTGGAGCAAGTGAAACTAAAAGAAGCCGCGGCTCGTATCAGCGAATCGGGGGTCGCCATTCACGAGTCTGTCCTGTCCGGGAACGAGGGTGTCCTGATGCGGTGGCTGGAGGACCGGTTGAATCGAGGAGAGGAAACCGTCAATGTGGAGCAGTTTTGTGAGATGTTGGAGAGCAGAGATGCCCCAAGGGATGAATGTGAAGAGGTACACACGCAGGGAGAAGCAAACGTGCCAGCCATGTGTAATGCTGTGATTTAAATGGATACATTTTTAGTTTTTCGTGTCAGGTATGAAAGTTGACCTGTTGTTAGCTGCGTCACACCCATTCTTAATGAGTAATCAGCAGGTTTTATGACCGAGGAAGAGTATATAGAGGAATGGAGACCTGTTATCTGAAGTATTGAGTAAGACCAATGAGCTGTCATGTAACCTGCTGGTGTTCAGCTTTGACCTCTTTGTTGTTTTGTTTTCTGGTGAATGAATGCAAATGCGCTTTAGTCTGCATTTGACTTTGTGTGAGTAGATATGGAGCATTTCTGCACCTTAAAAACAAACTTTGATCAGCATCCAGGTGTACAGGGATTATGTGCATTTCCCATGCAAAAAAAAAAAAACCAGTTCCAACTTTGATCACACTAAAATACCATTATAGAGACTATTTTCATGTTTCAGGAGTAATAYGCTCACAGGTTCATATTAGGGGGTATGCAGGTGATAGGATTAGGCTGCGGTTGTGTCAGGATGTAAAAACCTGTCTRTGTACCCTGTCTCAGGCCTTTGGACAGTTTGATGCAGAGGGAGATGGAGTGGTGGACATAGAGAGCATGCTGGCTACTTTTAAGAACTTCAATGGAGCTAATCTACAGGGAGAGCTGAGTCATGTGATAAGACAGCTCCAGGCCTGCTCTCTAACGCCAGGTGAGATTGGGGATTTGTCTATCTACACTTATCAGACTAAGATTAWATGGGTGTGTGTCCCACCTATAATCTTTCTTTTCTTTCAGATTTTCCTCTTTGATTTTTTTACTTAGTTTTTTTGTTTTTGTTGTTTTTTTCCCCCCGCAGGCTTTGTTGACATCTTTTCCAGGAGTAAAGATCGATTAGGCGCACATGCGTCGAAGATCCTGAAATTCTTGCACAGAAATCGTATTCCCAGCAGTGCCATTCCTTTCCCCATTTTAGAGGGCTACAACAACATCTGCACCATGAGGTCCAGCGTGGTCCAGGACTTCTTGGAATTCCTTTTGCAGAAGGAGAAAGGTGAGATCCAGAAAACACGCCAAACAGATGCTTGGGAATGGAYTTGTCSTCTTCTGCTGCACAACTGGGCAACACTTCTCATCTGAGTCGATCTCGTTCAGATTTAGATATCCAGTACAGAGCTGAGCTGGACCGTGATCCGGATGTGGATAAAGTGAAGGTGGTTACACAGTGCTACAGCACAATAGAGGCTTCCTCCAATGTTACGGACATCTACAAGATGACCAATGGGGAGACTGCGTCTTTCTGGCAGTCGGACGGCAACGCTCGCTCACACTGGATAAGGTCAGAATGGGACTGCACAACGTATTCATGTCACCCTTAAGTCATTAGTCCGTGTTTTKAKTATGGTTTTCCATCGTTCCTCTGTTCCCAGGCTAAAAATGAAGCCAGATGTGGTTCTGCGACGTCTGGCCATTGCCGTGGCTTACAACGACCACAGCTACATGCCTCAGCTGGTTTCTGTGTCTGTGGGGAAGAACCGACGCTCACTGCAGGAGATCAGAGACATTCGCATCCCCAGCAATGTCACGGGCTACGTAGCTCTGTTGGAGAACGCCAACATCACCCACCCCTGTGAGTCGTCAGCCRTCATTCTTTCTATATACTTTGTCTTGAGGTTTTCTTCTGCTGGTTCATGWTGATGTTTTTATTTTGTCTGAAACAAACTATGGTGTTAGTTAGAGATGAGCGTTGCTTGGTTCATTGATACTTTGATGCTTGGCAGAACTATAAAGTCTGCAGACTGCAAAAAAAAAAAGCTTCCCGCCTGAAATGTACTTGGCACAAAAAGTAAGGAACTTTGTGTTTGGTAGATTATTTTTTCGTTGCAACAACGATAATCGATTACCAGATTTTAAAACAAATGTCAAATAATAATAAAATAAGCCATTTGCCAGAGAAGATCTGGCAATTTTTTTCATGTTCAAAACCCACATACTCAGCTCTACTGCTCATCCCACAAATACATGTTCCTTACAAATGTGGCACCATTAAAAATTAACAGACTTTCCAACAATAAGGTTTATTGCCAAGAAGCAACTTGGACTCGTCACCTCTGACCACCTGCTGCCATTTTGCCTCACCCATGTCTTTATGTTTTCATGTATATCTGAGTCACTTTGATGTCAGGGGGTTGGCTTCCTGATGCCCACTTCTGGAGGGTTTTCTCCAGACAGTAGATGGGGTATCATTGCGTCCTGCTGGTTTCTGACCGTTCTCAGCTAGTGGCACTGCTTGATATCTTCAGATATCAACAGAAAGTTAACCTGTCATCTTTCATTCATCGCCAAATTACCCTGACTGACCCCTGCCTCAGCACCGATCACCTTTTTATGTGTGTTTCTTCAAAAGAGCGCCATAAAACCTCTTGAAACCTCAATCTGCTTTGAAATCTTTGCCCTGGACAGACCAGAGTTTGGCTGTTCCTGTTTTAAGCTTCCTGCAGCTGTTTCTGTCTCAGTCATTGACTCCTTTAGTGTGCAAATGAGAATAACTATTAGTGTTTGTTTGAGTCAAGTCAAGTTTACTTGTATAGCACGTCAGCAACAAGGCAGTTCAAAGGGCTTGTACTCTCAAAAAACAAAATACAGTCACCAATTATAAATCTAGCAATAAACATTACATTTTGTCAAATGTCATCATCAAGCAAATACATCAAATCTGTTGCTCAATGGTCCACTTATTACTAATCAAAGGCAGCTCTACAGGTGGGGTTTAGCCTTGATTTAAAGGAACTCAGTGTTTCAGCTGTTACGCAGTTTTCTGGAAGTTTGTTCCAGATTTGCGGTGAATAGAAACTGAATGCTGCTTCTTCATGTTTGGTTCTGGTCCTGGGGATGCAGCGTAGACTAGAGCCAGAAGACCTGAGTGGTCTGTAAGGTTGTTGCACAGATCTTTAATGTGTTTTATAAGCCTTTCAGTGATTTATAAACTAATAGGAGGATTTTAAGTCTATTCTCTGAGCTACAGGGAGCCATTGTGAGGACTTTAAAACTGGGGTGATGTGCTCTGTCTTCCTGGTTTTAGTGAGAACGYGAGCCACAGCGATCTGGATCAGCTGCAGCTGTCTGATAGATTTTTTTTTTTAGGCAGACCCATGAAGACACTGTTGCAGTAATCATTGTGACTGAAGATAACCGCATGGTTGAGTTTTTCTAGATTTTGCTGGACATTMGTTTTTTAATTCTGGAAATGTTCTTCAGGTGATAGAAACCGACTTTGTCTTTATGCGTCTTTGAAGGTTCAGGTCTGAGTCCATCACTACACCCAGATATTTCACCTGATCAGATCGTTTCTCTTTATGTCCAAGGATTATAACTAWATGTTATATGTGTGGACTATAACACGTCCACACATTGATTTGTTCTAACCATTTGTTCAGTGTTCACTGTCATTGGTTAACCAAAGCACCTGACTACCATCCTACAAAATCCTTCAATTAATAAAAAAATTGATACTATTTTTTTAAAAGTAAAAAATAAGCAATTAGGGTCTAAACTTAAAAAAGCAGTTTTATGTTACAATCTTTTCCTCATATCTGCCTAAAATATTTTCCTTTTAAAACTTGATAATAGGAATCCACATTACCGCAGCATTAATATCAGTATCGGCCAATATTGGCCATTTATTGAATATCCGCATTGGTCTGATAAGTAAAACCGGGCCGATATGAACGACYGATATTGATTTCCCACTTTTTAGTTTTGTGTTTCAGTTTTGGGAGTGGAAACGGTTGTTTGATCTGTTTGATCATGATGGTGTTTGTGACACTACACAGCCAGAAATAACTAAAGTAGAGAGGCATATCAGCGATCTGGTCATTTTTGTACATTATTGAAAAAAAACAAGTGTATTTGTGTGTGTATATATACTGTGTATAGATATCAGTTATCGGCCATAACATCAGTAATAATATCGGATATTGATATCGGCTGAAATTTTCTCATCGGTGCGTCCCTACTTTCTGGTGTAGCATTTTATTTTGCTGCTACTGAGGAAACAGGAAACAAAACAACAGCGTCTGAAAATATTGTCTTCAATCGTAAATGACTAACCTTGTTCTTATTTTTATCGTTATATTTTAAAATCTACCAGTGTCTTTAAAATGTCTGCTCCAGGTTTCAGACGGTTGCATCAGATCATAATGAGTCACAGTGTTTGTTTTTAAAATGTCAAATCTCTTGTACGATCGAGTCCTTGGTGTATTCCRTCACTGAGCTAACAGCGGTCTCTCCTCAACAACTCCCAGATGTTCAGATAAACATTAAGCGATGCCTGAGTGACGGCTGTGACACACGGATTCATGGCTTGAAGACGCTGGGCTATCAGATAACCAAGAGTAAAGATGTGTCTGTTTCGGATGCTTCAGCCATCTGGTACCTGTCCCTCCTCACTTCTTTGGTCACGGCGTCTATGGAGACGAACCCGGCTCTGGCTCTGACGGTCCTACAGAGCACACAGTAAGACACAGTTGTTGAATTTTGCAAACGAGGATGGATGACAAATGCAGCTCTATTTGTTACCTTTATTAAGTGTCAGCTCTTGAATCTGACTGTGTTATAAAACTTGGTTCGGTTCTTGAGTTTTGAGCTTTCTTTGTGCTGTTTTCCTCCTAGGAAAGCCTTACAGCATATGCCTCCGTTGTCTCTAACGCCATCATCCACCGAGTTCCCCAAGTTTTTCTCTCTGAACATCCTGGAGGAAGTGGATGGTTTTCTTCTCAGGATAGCAGAGTAAGTTGGCATCCCTGCTATTTTCTAACATCAGATAGAAAGCAGACAGAATGAGCTAAAAGTAAGAACTGAGTACGATGAGGTTTTCTATTGATAACAGAAATTGTGTCATTATGATGGTAAAAAGCTATTTAGACCTTTTGATGTGCAAACATTAAATGATTGTGTTTGTTTGGACAAAGCCTATCAAAACACAGGGACTATTGTTTTAATACATGCATTGTTAAAGGGGCAATATCATGTAAAATCAACTTTTTTGAGTTTTATATCATGTTATAATGTTATCCTGTCATCAAAAACATGCCCAGAGTSTTACTTTGACTCATTCATGCATGTTTGAGAAATCCTGTGCTGTCCTGAGGCAGCCAGGCAGGGGAGCAAAAACAACTGGTTGGGACTAGAACCACCTTTTAGGACCAGCTCCTCCTCTGGTCTGTGTCTCCAAGCTGAGCTTCTTCATCACAGAGCATACAGACCCGGCCCCGTGCTGAAACGGGCGGGACAGGAGCGGAAGGAGGTTCTTAAAGAGACAGAYGCCAATTTCAAGGCGTTTAGAAACAGATATGATGAGAAGTCACGTTTATTTTCTATTTAAACATATAAACAACATTTTAAGAACAACTGAAGGTGACATASTTACTTTATTATGGTATAGAATTTAAATATATGCCTGAGAAACACATGATACTGCCCCTTTAAAGGGATCCATGATTAGTTTTAACATTAGACTTTATTTGATAAACATTTAACTGTAAAAGAAAGACTGTAAAAAAACTGTAGGCTGTTTAGTTTTATAAATTTTAAACAAAGTTAAAAATATATTACACGGATGGGGCCATTTTATTTTATCTTATTTACACACAAAGCATTCTGGGTAAATGATGACGTGGATAGGTCCTCGATGCAAGGCTTTTAAAACAACTTTATGGTTTGAACAAACTGCTGAACGTTTTACTGAGCTGCTTTCATTCTGCTTGCCACAGTATTAGCTTCATATTRTATCTATAACTGGGTACACACAAGAGCTGAAATAATATGCTTGTCCATMCATTTTTGTTAAATTTATTGTACTCATTAGCTCTCTATCGCCCCATTTTGTTTGTTTTGTTTCTGTGCAGCTGCTGCGTGAGTCCTGAYGCAGAAATGACCCTCTTAGCCTTTGCCCTGGCCAGAGGCAGCGTGTCAAAAATTCTCCAGGCCCTGTCCTGCATCAGTGACCATTTACAGACCAAGTACAGGGCGTCCTCCCTCATCGTGTCCATGGCTGCCGTCAGGCTGCGACTTCTCTACCGTAACGGTAAGTGGACCCATCTCTTCACACTCATTCACATGTGAATCTGAAGACCTRTATGGATGCATGTGCATGAATACAATAACATTTCTTATGCACATCCCAACCAATAAGGAATTAAGTGCACATAAAGGAAGACCAGATGCCTCCCTTTGACACACCTCGATTTAAATATGYAAATRGATACAAATATGCTCTGACGGGTGATTCGCCTCTCTGTACCATCATAGACGTCTGTGGAGAGAAAGCAGGTCTTATTGGACTCGACAAGGTGTTTATGAATGAATGCAGAAGTGACTGAGACTGAGGCATGTTTACAGACATATATGGGTAATGCTAATTGTGCTTTAATGTTGGTCTGTTCAGCTTATTATGAGCCAGTCTTCATCAGGGGTCAGACAATCCTCCGTCTCTAACAGCACACCTTCCTCACATTCTGCCATTTGCTATATCCTCTAAAAAGTCTGAAGCCATTGTTAGATATTTTCTGCACCACTTTGCTCATGCTTTAATATCCACTCATGGAATTACATACGCAYGGATGGATTATTGACTCATTGTGTGTCTGGGTGTGTACAGTCCTTGTTTTCACATCATTAACAGTTTAACATCATACCCTCACTGTCGCTAATCGACTGATAACTTTAGAAASCTGCGTACAACAGCCATGAAATAAGTTATTTCATTATTAATAAGTGCTGGGTGTAGATTCACGTTTTTAATCATGTATTATCTGAAGATATTTTTTAGATTAATTGTGAATAATTGCATTATTTTGCACAGATTAAATTAGGACTTGAAGATTTTTAGAGCATTATTGTTATGATTAAAAAAGGATTCAATACGTTTACTTTTATCTATTTTCTGCTAAACGTTGCATCCATCCTCATCTGCAGACGCCTCCCTCCCTCTGTTTGTTATGGTGGGCCGTTTGTTTCTACAATGTGTATTTCAGGCTTGAACTCCTCCGGTAAAGCAGTTGCAGGGCTCACAGTTAACTTTACGTCCATCCAGCCACCATCGAGTTGTAMAATAAAAATGATCATGGAAAAGTTTTCTACGTTCCCACGTTTCCGTTCTGTTGTGGCTCATTTTCTGGTAGRTTCATGTGAGCGTTGCCAGGCATCGGCCGAACAACAATGGCTCTCATTGGTTGAGATGCTCAACGATGGCCATCTAAAGCCAATAGTTGGCAATATCCCACCAATGAGCACCCCCTCCGGACCTCCACCCAAAAGAATAAATYTGTTCTGGTGGGTTCTGAGTTCTGTTGCATTGGTACTTTGCGTACATACGGGGGTCATGTATGATACCACTATGTGGTATCTGTTTAATACATCTGAAGATTTGCTTGGAAAAGAGCTGAGTCACCCTTTCTACATGAGGAAAATCATTATTTAAACTCCCCTGTCAGTTAATCTCATCTTTGGTTCAAGTATAACTAAGAATATGTACTTGTTGCAGGAAAGCCCCTTCAGCTTCAGCTACAGGCCTGTGATGTAAAGAGTAAAGAGGAGAAGTCAGGGCCRGAGAACATGGTGACAGAGACTTCCTCTGGAGATGGTACGACTCCAACTACTACTGCTGACTTTTACTTTCTGTGCATTAATACGCTGTCACGTTACTCTGTATTTGTGTTTTTTTCAGGTTTTCTTACAGAAAGCGGGAGGAAGAAAGCCAGCGTGATCCTGTCGACAGAGGACCAGAGCAACTTCCAGGTCACTCAGATGAAGATCAAAGTAAGATATCAYAATTCACATCACAAAGTGTATGATGAATCGGATAACTTGTGCATCGAGTAACGAGAAGCCCTTTGTGCTTTATGTGATCAGGTGCGGAAAGGAGCCATTGGGGCAAAATGTGGTTTGGTGTTTGCTTACACGGAGGAAGAGCCTTTTGATGCAGAAAAACATTTCAAAAGATTCAAAAAGTTTGATTCATGGTCTTACAAGGAGTACAAAGAGTTTGTTCAAGATGGGTAAGGATTCCTTTATAGTTTATTTCTCTTTAAAATTGAGTGTATTTTTGTGAAAAGGTCAATAAGGTTGGAAAATGGTAGTGTTGTGCAGGAAACTGATCCAGAACTCAGCCTTGAATGTTTACACTCAAAGTTTATCACAGTGCTGTGGTCCAGCCAGGCAAAAATGGCCCTGAATGGTAAAACCTGGTCCCACCCCAGATATGATGTCATAGTAAACAAGGAAGCACGCTTAAAACAGTTCTTTTGTTTTTCATTACTAAAACGTCTCATAAACCACTGCAACACTCTGCCTCTTCTTATCTGGGCCTATAATTTGTGTGATCCATGGGATTTTTCTGCCCTCTGACCTGCAGTGTGAGGATTTCAGCACAGACTGAGGACGAACCCATCGGCTGGTTCGAGCTCGAAGAAGATTGGAACGATGTGGAGATCAAGCTGCAGCAGTGTCGCGTTGCAAAGGTTTGCAAACAGAGTTGTTATATTTTTGTCACCGTTTAAGAACTGGCGTCTTTCCGCAGTCTCGACACCTCTCATTGCTTTGGATTTCTTGTGTTCTCAGTTCCTGATGGTGAAATTCCTCTGCACCAGGCAGGACTCAGCTGAGCGCCTCGGTGTGCAGACCCTTAGCTTCAGTGGGTACTTGTGTCCCGGGGCAGAGAGGCTTGTAGACCTGGATGACCTCAGTGGACAGGGAGAGAGCCTTAACCATGATGGAGTCTCTGGTCTTTGTCTGCTGAACAAGACCTTGTTCTTCCTGCAGCAGCTAACACGAGACATGGTAAACTCACACTTTCTGAACAATTTCAAGTCTGCCACTAGTGACGGAGTCTGCAATTTCCTTCCATAACAGAAACATAAAATCAACTCAAACTTTATTATTAAGATACATTTATTTATTACTAATTTCAGTTTTTTTATCATAATGACGGCTTGTTCAAAAGTATTACACTTTTCGGTTTCGAACAAGCAGATCGTATTTGTAGAAAATGAGTAAAATAATTTACCTATTTAGGGATAAATTAAACATTTAGTTGCACCCTAATGTCTTAAAAGAGTAAACAGAAAAATGCACCCAGTTGTTGGTTATTTATAGGGGTGTCCTGATGTTATTTCTCTCAAACTGATGACACTGGCTTTATAAACATGTTGCTTTTATTTAGAATAAGGTGGCTGTCCTTCTTTATAAACCTACAGCCTCTCTCAAATCAAATATACACCATGAAAATATTAATTTTGTACGTGGCTTTGACTAAAATCCTGCTGTAAGAAATTTAGATGCATGGATTTATTAATCATAAGTCAGGCCTGAAATGAAATTTAACATCATATGATACACGGACAAGCACATATGCATCTAATAGAAGCAATAAACACAAAAAAACCTTCATAAAATTTACTAAATATACTGTCAGAATGGACAACATAATACTGCTCTGAGCGTCGGCCTGATGTTGGCTCAAACAGGGTGTGTGGGACGGGTGGRGTTTAGGATGTTTGAAATGCGGCAGCAGGAATGTGAACTGTCATAGAGGGAAGGGGAGGTTGGTGATTTTCCGTGTGGCCTCGACCACTCATCGGAGAGGCTTTTTTTTCCTGATGCCGTCAGTAAAGTAATCGTTTCCTTAGTTCTGGTGGCGTTCAGYGCGAGGCTGTTCATCCAGCACCGTTTCATCAGTTGCTGAATCTCATCCCTGTAGGTGGGCCATTTGCATAAAYAAACAAGAAATCAAGCTGAACCATAAATCTGATTGGTGCAGACGCTGTAGTGAAAACTTCAATTATATYTATCTGATTCTGGGTTGTGCTGTTGTGTACACAGTTCTGTGACAAATATTGATACATGTGTTGCTTTAAAATTGAGTTGACAAAGGCAGCCACAGAACTGTGCAGAAGTCTTGAACATTAATGACCCAAACTAACATGTTTATTTATTTTTAATCGATTTTTAAAGTGGTTTTGGAGTTTTTGTTTTGTTTTTTCAAAAGTTTATTTTAGACATGACCTTCTTTTCTCCCTCCTTATTTATCAGTGTTTATTCTGAAGATGAAAATGATCAGATGCTGTATGGGCGTAAAAATGTTTCAGGGCATTTTTGATGTGGATGCACCTTAAAGATGTGAGAAATGGAAATAAATTGCATCTTTGTGGCAAATTCCTAATAGCAAAGTCCTTATAAATACAATTTCAAATAGATTTTTTTTAATTTTTATGTTTCAGACAAATTGTTTATTTGAAGACAAAACACAGACGGTTTGTTTTAAGAGTTAATCTTACACAGATCTGTCCAAAGTGACAAAAATTATTTCAGATCCCAGGACTGAACATGAACTTAATCAAAACCATTTTGGCTTTTTCTGTAGCAAAATTAAGTAAATGATGGCTCATGATTGTAGTTCTGGAACACTTTATGCTGTGGTAGAAGATGTAAAACCAAACCACATCCCATTTGAGAACCACAAACATACTTTTTGTGACAGAAAACCAATAAATCAGAGCTACAAACAGCACCGCGTTATTTTTTTCAAATCTGTTCTTGCATTGTATCAAAACCATACTTATAATTCTACTACAGTTTTCTGCACTTTCATAGTTTGTGCTCTTACATACACCTCCATGATTATGAAAGACAAGCCGGCCCTCTTGTGGTCATTAGGAGTTACTGCAGCGTTTCTTGTTTGAGCCTCAGTGCGTTAACAGTTTGATTGTTGAAAACATACACTCATTCAKGATGTGGGCTTCTTTCTGCAGGATGCTTCACATCTGAAGCAGAAATATATTCTGGACTTCAGTGGTCTCAGTCTGAAACTCTTCTGGAGCTTGTACAGTAAACTCAGGGAGATGTGAGTTGATTTTTCTCACCTGCACTTCAAGACTTCAGTTGCATTCAGGCCTGGTTAAGGTTTAGTCCTGTACCTCAGCATCTCTTTGTTTTCCAGGGAGGTAGAGGAGGTTATGAAGAGCAGAGTTCTGCTTCTCCAGCTGATGCAGAACTGTTTCCCCGTGCTGCCCAACCCGCTGGAGCCTCGAGGCACAGAGGAGAGTGGTGGGCCAGATGAAGGGGCCTCTGCAGCATCCAGCAGTGAAGAACCTGGTCCTTCTGCAGGGGCTGTGTTRGAACTCTACACCCACCTATGTCAAAGTAGGAAGCTGTAAAACTTACATTTGTGATATAAATATGTCTCCATTTTACCCTGCCTGTTCTCCATATTGCATTTGAGCCCTTTAATGGTGCTTTTTGTGTTTTTCAGTTGTGGATGATCCAGAGGGCGAGAAGGTAAAGGAAAAAGCTTTGTACAAGGAAGCAGTGAAGGCCATTCTCAGTGGAGCAACTGTGTTCTTCCCTGATAAACTCAAAAGACGAGACAAACTGTTTAACATGATGGTAAGTTCATGTTCAAATGCATGTGTAACAGTTTTACTCTTGGTTAATATGAAAACACAGTGTTTGAAGCAGACCAAAAACAAGCAAGCTGAAGTGCATAAAGCAGGCATAGGACGCTCTGAGTGCAGACTCCTGAGTTTCTTGTTGCTTATTTATTTGCGACTTCAGTAAAAACGTCACAAATT
The DNA here is from genome assembly GCF_001266775.1 of Austrofundulus limnaeus. Classification (NCBI taxonomy): domain Eukaryota; kingdom Metazoa; phylum Chordata; class Actinopteri; order Cyprinodontiformes; family Rivulidae; genus Austrofundulus; species Austrofundulus limnaeus. The sequence goes on along the minus strand of NW_013952759.1, from coordinate 141,430 downwards.
TAGCTTTGTGCACCGTGTTGTATATAAAGGACCAAAGCTAACATAATTAGAAATAAAAGCAGAAATATGTAAATGGCCAAATAAATAAATATTAATAAATAAATGAATTCATAAAATGCCCCAATTCATTTAAAAAAGGAGAACTTAACCTCATGTTTTATAATTTAATTGACATTTATATTTCCTTCTCATTCCTGTCTATTGACCAGTAGTAGAGATGCTGACCAATGAAGGACCGCCCRCTTTATTTACATAATAAGTGCATTAAAGTAAAAACAGGAAACAGAAAAATGTAAAATCAACACATCGAAAAAAACACTTGTGGGAAAAATAAGTTAAAAAAACATTTAAGAGACACAAATGCATGTATAAGTAAAAGTAAAAACTATATATATAAACAGTAAAATTTTAATTCTGTGCTAAAATATAGAATTTGTTGGGACTAAGCTGGAAAAATAAATAAATTTGAAGGTCAATTAAAATATAAAACATGGATTAATTGCTTCATCTTATGTGTATTTATTTATTTATTTATTGGGCCATTTATATATTTCTGCTTTCATTTTTATTTATGTCAGTTTCAGTCCTCCATAGCTGTAGTGGTGACTTGTATTAAAATCCTTCATGGTAGACAGGATCTCTAAGCAGAATAAACACATAATGCCTTGAAATAAAAAATTATCACTTCAGATAACAGAGAGCTTTGTTTTCACTAAAAGTACTTTTAACAAAGCAATCAAAACAGCTCTAAAAATATATAAACTTATTTTTGGAGGGGTGAGCATAACAGTCAGGCATTTTTGGTGGGCCAGASAGAACTCACCGACGGGCTGGGTGTGGCTCGCTGACCATCAGTTGCCTATCCCTGTTTTAGCTGTTCTTATAGCTTAAAGCTGTGCTGACAACAGAATACTTTATAGTTCATAAACATGAAACGATTTTTACTAAGAGTTCAGCTTATAAAAGGTTAGCTTTGTGAATCTCTCTCAATTCTTCATCTTAATTCTTGAATTCAGTTTCAGCACAGAGACTTTCCTAATTCAAGCTAAGAGATCATAATGATGTTCCATTTTGCAGAAAAATATAACAGAAGAGCAACAGCCAGAGTCAGTGATGGTGACATTTGAATCACTTTGTAATTACTTCAGGTAAGCACGCTGTAGATAAAAAAAACACATTAAATTCTCACACATAAGAAGTCCCAACAGCCAGCTGTGTTTTCTCCGTACAGCGACCAGGATCCCATCGGCCTTCTTCTGCTGCCCCCTAAAGGAGCCCCCTCTAACTTTGACATCAGCCCCATACTGTCCGTCATGGAGACACTGTTGCTGGTAGCAGCGAGAGAGGTGCATTAAATCGTTTGTTCCCCTGTTTTATAAGAAGTACAAATGTTTRGAAGTGAACTAAACTGTTTTCTGTCTTTCTGCTGATGTGAACTCTCTGCCGTCCTCCAGTGTGAGGTTTTGATGCTGGATGTAAGCAGCGGTGCCAGCAGGAACGTCTTGCTGTCCCTGTTCTGGGCTCTGCAGGGCAGTCTGCTGTCCTGGTGCTACCTGCAGCTGAAGGGCGGAGCTTCCACACCTGCTGCTTTGGAGCTGGCCCGAGACATCCTTCTAAAATGTGAGCCGTGTTGACAGTTCRCTGATTAAAACCGCCTCTGATCAGTTAAACCAACCAGGTTTAGAGAAATGTGTTCAGATTAATTGAGTCACCTTTGTTTCTATTAGATGTGGATCAGTTCTTGGGAAACGTCAAAGCTGTGCTCTGTTCCCTGCTGGAGAGGTACACCAGTACTGAAATTACTGACAAACTGGGCAGCTCCATTCTGACCACCGTCTTCAGACAGCTGGTAAAACTAACAGTAAAGCCTTTTTATCTGAGTAACAAGCATATTTTACTGAAAAACTGAAACAAACATGTGTTTTTTCTTTCCTGACAGATGATTTTTCTCTTGGAGCTGTGCTCTTTGGACATCCCTCATAGTGTGCTGCTGAAGGGCTTCTCCTCTTTGATTGAGCTTATYAAAAACCTGTCAAAGGACACTAAAGACATCTTCTCAAAGGTCAGTTCACCTCACTAAGACCTCAGTAATGTAGAATTTACAGTTCTTATCATCCTTCTATTGGGCATTATGACAGAAATAATTAAAAGACTGGAATTTCTTAATGTCAAAGTTTAATTAAAATCCTTTTATGATAAGAAGGGACAGAGTTTTAGCTGTTTTTGTCAAACCCTGTAATGGGACATCTTTCAGAAGCGAACTAGTTGTAAGTGTACATGCAGTGATTACTTCCTGAGAGATTCATTAAAATCCATTTAGCGGTTAATGAAATATTTTGCTAACACTACAGACTAGAACAAAGTGCTGCAGACCTCATTTCACTGAAGCAGAATTGTGAACAGCGGTCCACAAATCCTCCGCAGTGAGAGCGGTTCTGCTCATTTTGATGAGTCAGCATGTATTTTGTTGCTTTGCGCGCTGCAACATGTGTAACAATGTCCATATGCGATTGTAAGGTGGACCAAGAGAGCTGGCACCAACCTCAGAAGCCAGTGGTGCTGAGAACGTGGAACCTGGAGTCTCCTCACAACTACGAGAACAGCCGGCATGAGACCACCGTCTTCGCCTGTCCCGGTGCCACCTCGTTTGAGGTGGAGTTTGACGAACGCTGCGAGACAGAGAAGAGGTACAGATGTAGTGTAACGCATTTTAAGTAGTTTCCCTTTTAAAATTATTTATACTTCTGAGGATTTTACTCAACGTTCTACTTGATTTTCRCAGATTTGATTACCTAGAATTCACAGATTCTCGAGGTGGGAAGGTGCGCTATGATATGAAAGTTGGCACAGAGAGATGGCCAAAGGTAAGCTGTAAGAAAACACTCAGTATGCTGTTAGTACTCTGACTTCTTTACATGTTTGTCTCTCTTCTCCTGCAGAAAGTGACATTTGATGCCGGCCCTCAGTTGCTGTTTCTTTTCCACTCTGACAGCAACAATAACGAGTGGGGTTATAAGTTCACTGTAACAGCTCTGGGACTGTCGGATATCACCATTTCTTGGATTTCCGACCTTCAGCTGCTCATGGCTCGCCTCATGGGTCGCCTCGCATCCAGAACCCTGGCTCTGAAATCTCCTTACGGTGAGATAGTTACAGAACAGAATCTTATATTTGCTCACTTTGCAGTATGACAATCAGTATGCCAGTTCCTTTATTGATATTTTAATCAACTAAATAAAATAAAACACTGAATTGTTTTGAGGAATTAAAAGATAAGGGGGTGAAATTGTGTAATTTTCCAACTTCGTCATTCATTCAGGGGTGCACAAACTCTTTCCCAGAGAGGGCCAAAAGGAAAATCTATCTGAGGGCTGTGGACCAAGTGCAATAATATAATACATAAAACACAAATACTTTTTAAGTAAAGTCCTTTTATTTATTTATGATAAATCTAGCAGCCAGTGCAGTGCCCCATGTTTGTTTTTTGTTTTAGCTTGCACACTTATACGCTCAGGCAGCAAAGGCTCATGGGACATTTCATAAATTGATAAAACATCACTATTTGTGGTCTTATAGTGTGAAAATCTACATTTGTGATTTAATCTAAATGTCTCTTGTAGTTCTTTGTACTTCATATTTAATATTAACCCATTCAATCCCAAAATTCTCCCTACAAAATAAGTGTATGCATTTCATTCCTTAGGCCTCCCTAACATAATATTTGTGACTTATTTTTTATTTTATGTTGACTGTTAGTGAAAACGTAGGTTTTGTACTCTGTAACAATAGTTGCCAGTGGGAAACCGCTGTAAAATTTACACAAACTGCTTAATCTGACCTATTTACACATGAAAAATATGAATACCAAAAACATACACACATATTATAACAAGACATAACAAGTTCAACAGTAGGAGTGACTGTGATTTAGCACAGTGTTTTTCAAACTGGGGGGCCGCCAAGGGATGCTGGGGGGCCTCAGAAAGCTGGAGGGAAGATGAGGGGCAAAAAAAGCAAAAATGTTGTTTCTTAAGGTATTATACTGTATACCTGGAAAACACTGGAATAAACTCTTCCATATTGCACCATTTGACAGTTTAGGATAACCTTTATGTTCGGTTTCATACTTTGCAATGTGTAACTTTTTAAATATAACATTATTATTTGTGATTTGATGTTTTTATCTAGAAATCCGCACAGTCAAAGAGCTTCCACCAGGAAAAGTGTCTCATATTCAGGCTTCCCCYCTGTGGAAACCCATCCTTCGACACGGTTTGTATGAAAAGCAGGAAGTGAATCAGGCACAAACAGTTCCTAACCAGGTGAGAAAAGTCTCTGATAAAAAAGTACAAAAGTCATTCAAAGGTTTTGATCGATTTTCTTTATTTCTAAACAGACAAATACATGGACTCATGATGAAATATTAGTCTTCCTGGAGGATTTTGCACGCTGGAACCCATCCCAAGACCTGACAGACAGTAGAACAGAACTAATGAGGACCCTCGTGCAGTCCTGCAGGAAACTACCAATGAGGAATGAGATAGCATCTGGACCGAAGACGGACCAAGCTGTGAATGCCATTTGGGCCACGATGGTGTACCACACACCATCCCTCAACCAGGCCCTCAGGACCTATGGTAACACTAGTCTGTCCTTCCAGAGCCGAGAGATTTGTCCTGATGGTTGTGAGGGTTATCTGTCTGACCAGTGTGTGTGTGTGTGTGTGTGTGTGTGTGTGTGTTTCTGTGTGAGTAGTTAATCAAGCCTGCAGCTCTTATCTAAGCGAGGAGTTCGTGCAGGTTTATGCTCTGGCAGACGACATCAGAACATGGATGGTGAGTACTGCAGACATGATTTTTGTCTCTATCGTGACTTTGTTTCTGATTTCTGTGTGAATGCTTATAAAGCAGAGAAAATGATCTCAATAGTGTTGATGTTTAAAAAGCATTCACACCAGTGACATCATTTTTTCTTTCACGTGTTTTTGTTCTGCATTTTTTGTGCTATTTACAATTTATATATTAAAAACCTTTAACTCCTTCAGGACATTCCAACTATGACTTTTAGTATTAGTTTATACTTTTTGAAATATTTAGTTTTTTTTACTTCTTTGTGCTAATTTCAGCTTCTTTCGGCTTCTATTTTGCTGTTTTTAACATTTTTCTGCTTTTTAGTTATMGTTTTGACTATTTCTACTATTCTTCTTTTACTTCAACTTTTTGTGCTTCTTTCAGCTGTTTTTTGCTAATTTCAGCTTTTTTGTGTGTTCTTAGCTACCTTTTACCTAATTTGAGCTTTTTTTCAGCTAAACTCACACTTTTTGTGATAATTAAGCAAATACAGTGGT
>NW_013952759.1:118680-134649 GCF_001266775.1 Austrofundulus limnaeus | reverse complement strand
CAGTGAAATATATTTATGTTTGTGGTTGTAATGTGACAAAATATGGAAAAGTTCAAGGGGTATGAATACTTTTGCAAACCACTGTATTTCTGTTTCTATGTGCTAATTTCAGCTATTTCATCTTCTTTTTAGACATTTTTAGGCTATTTTTTAGCTTTTTTTACGTATTCAGAGAAAAGTGTTTTTGCAGGAAATACAAATTCTCTAGTTAATGTGGTTTTTATTTTGTATCAGCTGGAGATGAAGCAGAGATACCTTGTTGGCAAAATGAACGTCCCTGATGATGACGAAGGGAGTCATGAAGAGGTTACCATGGACTCACTGGGTAAAGATAACAAAAAATGGGGATTAAAACCTCAGTTTATTAATGTTGTTTTTCTCATTTCTTTGTCTTTTCTCTTTTTTAGCTGAGATGTGCATTCAGAAGAGCCTCCTGCTGTTTCGATTTGCTCCTTGTGGAAAACAGAGCAGTGACATATCCAAAGCCCCAGAGATYAGCGTCGCTCCTCTCCTCCGCTCCAGTTCAGTCTCAGAGGGAGACTTCCAGGCCAGCCCCTCCCTGGGCCCTCACACTGGAGGGCATGAGCCAGGACAGTGTCAGCCATCAAGCCCTCCAGCTCCAAACTCYACTTCTTCTGAGTACAACCGGCAGGAGAGTCTCTCATCTCAGCCGGCCTCACCCTCTACGTTTGCTCGGAAGGCACCGTTCAGGCGGTCCCGCCTTCGCCTTCTGTCCTTCCGCTCGATTGAAGAGCCTGGCCTGACCCCGTCTGTCAAAGATCGCTATCCAATACTCAAACACATCTTAAACTTCATGAAGGATCAGGCTCTGTCAACAGCCAGGTAACAGATTCTTTGAAATGTTTGCGCTAAACGAGACTGACTCATTGTTGATGTAATTCACAACGCAGAGGATTCAGTTTCTCATTTCTTCTTTCTGCAGCGTTCTGCACACCCTGGCCCTGAGTAAAGCCCAGGCTCTGAGTGTGTGCAAAGTGCTGGAGATGATTCAGCAGTGTTTACTTTCTCTGGGACAGCCACACCTCTTTCAGCCCCCCTGCATCCTGTTTCTGCAGGAGCTGCTAGCGTGTCAGAAAGACTTCACCAGGTAAATAAGGAGAGTTTATTTTTGGCTTGTGGTCCTTAAACATAGAACAGGGTTTTAAATGGCTCACATGCAGTCACATATTTTGCTGCAGGAGAGGAAAAGGCCAGAGCAGAGGAGCCAGTGCAGGGCACCTTTTGAAAATTCAATCTTTTATTTTGCTTTTGTCAAAAAAAAAAGTCTTTTGGAAAGCCTAAATGTGCACAAAAAAGCTATGATTGTATTTTATTTTAATTTTTTTTACAATTACTAGGTGTGATGAAAATCAAGGAATTTAAAAATGATTAAAATATCACATCAGCTCCTCATCACAGTTTTACTAAATGATATGAAAACTARTGTACACCTTGTACATTTAATACAGAGATATGTTTCAATACAAGGGATGCAGCCCACGTGGGGCACATTTGTAGGCCGGTTACGTCGCTGCAGCACACCGTAGGCTGTCCCAGTTCATACGCACCCTTATGCAGCGGACAAATGTGATCCCCAAAACCACAAAACCGTAGGCTGCATCTTAGTATCCTATGTGGCCGATGATGTCCCAGAATTTATTACTTCAGCAAACTGAACAGGGAAACAAAAACGGCTGAGTTTGTTTGTTTTTTTATAGCAAAGTTTGGGAATTTATCATAAAACAAAGAATTTGTTTTTAAATGAATGTTTAGCAACATAGCTGATGAATAATTTTGCTGCAATAAGCTGTTAAATAAAATGCAAATACTGGAGCTAAACCTAAATTATTAACGCATTTTATTTTTTAAACATATTTTAATAGAATAAGTCAAATAACTTAGAATAACTTCAAGGTAAAGGGGCAGCACATGGTCACGCAAACATACATCATCCTACACAGCCTCCACTKACTGTGGCCCTCATTACCTGAACTGAGACACAGCTACAGTGTGTATTTTAACAAGCTGCTTCCAGACATTTTGACCTGTTGACTTCTAAAATGGGTTACATTCACACTGCAAACAAAGGTGGCTCAAATCTAAATTTTCTTATTTCAAACCAGACCCTGGTCACTTTGGTAAGGTTATCAAACAACCTCAGTCTGAACGGACATGTTAGTATGTTGCTCCTATCCCAAAAGTGCAATATTACACTGGAGTAAATGGAAATTAGCAAGATCAAATTTAAATATTGGACAAACRCAGCATAGTTATTAAAAACATTGTCATCTGAAATTGTGCGACTTCAGAAAAGACACACAAAGGCACATGTAGTCTCCATATTTGCCTTCTTAAACACAAGGCATTTTGGAAAGGCCCAGCTGAGGTTCAGACCCGGGTTTGGCGTTTTTACATTCGGTCTACCGCAATTTCTTGAGAGCTGTGGTTCCAGTCGGGCCCGGGGGGCGGGGTTACGTCACGCAGATGAGAGTAACTTTACATGAATTGTTGGCAAATGTTTTTATTTTTTTCACAGGGGTTTAACTACACAACAGTAGCGAGCTACCAAACAACAACAAGCTAACAAACAGCTAACATTAGCTAACTGTTCTCTGTCATTGGTGTAGTCCATTATTGTTGTCCAGAAATAAAACAAAATAAGGGTGTTTAATATTATGACCCCGCCCACATTGAGGCAGCTCTCTGCTCAATGCAAACACAATCAGCGCCGGGGTAACGTAAGGCTGGGCTGACTGGAGTGGGGCCGGGTTGGGTTGACAATGTTATAACGCATTGTACTGCATGTGATGTCACATCTGGGCCATATAAACAATGATTACAGCTAAATTAACTTGCACCAAATTTTACATGTATAATTTGATCCAAATTGTGCTTACATACATAAATGATGGCATTCAGCTAAATAAATCAAAGCTTAATGTAGCCACACTTCCTGCTTGTACCGTCGCTTGTGAAATTTCATACTTGCAACCTTCTAAGTCCTCCAAGATTAAATTTTGACCAGAATTATGAGATTTAATCTACAATGTATGTACATACAGACACACAACCATATTAAAGCATCTTTGCTTGATCACTACAGCTTTATATTTAAGAAAATGTGAATATCTGGCATATTTAGAAGGAAAAGCAACTTAAAAGCTCTCTGAAGCCGTGTGCTAGCAAATATCTGCTCAGTACTTTCTGTTGTTTTTCAGTTATTTCTCTCAGCTGTCAGACAGTGGGCATAAAGTTGGAGAGGAGGTGAGGCGTTCCTACCACCAGCTGGTGCTCATGCTTATGGAGGCTGTGCAGGGTTTTAGTCTCCTGAATGAGAAGTAAGCTGTTCTTCTTTAACACGCTGCCTTTACTTAAAACCAGTTTGAAAAGCGGTTGCCGCAGTCATTAGATGATTAGAAAAGCGAGTTGTGTAACCTGATCTCTGGTCTCTGATCTGCAGAGCTCTGCTGCCAGCCCTGTCCTGTGTGCAGACCTGTTTGTTGCACCTCCTAGACATGAACTGGGAGGTGCAGGATCTCCCTCTCTTTCTCAACATTAAGCTCTCAGACCTGCTGCTCAGCATGTCCCAGGAGAACATCAGCGTTCACGACACAGCCATCAGGTAACGTTAGGTCCAGTCTCTGATAATAATGCCCTGCACGTGAAATAAGACACATCAGACTTTTCTGCTGCTGCACAATGAGGCTGTTTTCAGTTTTGAGATGCAGGAAGAGATGATTGCTCATGTCTGTGGTTTATACTCATCTTCAGTCAATGGACAGAGGAGGATGAAATCGCAGACTACAAAAAGAACCAGGAGTGGATGGATGAGTGCATGGATGGGATGTTTGAGAAGTGGTATGACAAAATCGATGAAGATGAGTCTATGGAGGACAGGAGAAAGGTACTTAATGATCTTTAACTCTCCTGTCTWGCGTCTGAGCTGTTTGAGGAAATAAAAGGTGTTTATAATTTAACCAGACTGGCCTCAGTGTTGCTCTGCTCTTCATTTCCTTCCCTGTGTAACCTGAAAATAAATCAAATTAATCCGGGTTACGGCTTTGTCATTAACAGCAAAACAAATATTTGATTTTAATAGATTCTTTTTTTAAATTAAAATGGTCATTTTAACGCTCTATTTGCTTTTTGCATGCACTGTATATAAATAAATATTTGTAAGAAGATGATTAAAACAGTTTGTGTTAAACTCTGCTCAGCAGTGGCAGCAAAACAAATAATAAAAGTACCATATTCCCCAAAATAACCATTTCTTCAATCCCAGATGCATATGTTCATCGCTCGCTACTGTGACCTGCTCAACGTGGTCATCTCCTGTGACGGCTGTGAGAGAATGGCGCCTTGGCACCGCTACCGGTGCCTGCAGTGCATGGACATGGACCTCTGCAAGACCTGCTTCCTTAGTGAGTTTCTCCACCGGAGGACAGATAAGCCTGAGTTTTAAAGAGTAACGGTTAATGAAAGTGGCGATGTGCGTTGTCAGGTGGAGCCAAGCCTGAAGGTCACGAGGACGATCATGAAATGGTGAACATGGAGTATGCTTGTGACCACTGCCAGGGGCTCATTGTGGGCAGCAGGATCAACTGTAATGTGTGCGAGGACTTTGATTTGTGCTTCGGTTGCTACAACGCAAAGAAGTACCCAGACAGGTAACGTTTGTTACTAATAAAACACGTATCAGTCAGTGGGTTACTTGTGGCTCACTGATCTTTTATGTTTTCATCTTTAGTCACTTGCCTACTCATCGGATCACCGTGTATCCGATGGTGACCATTCGAATCAGCGATCGTCACCGCCTGATCCAGCCCTACATCCACAACTACTCCTGGCTGCTGTTCGCTGCCTTGGCCCTGTACACGTCAGAGCTGATCAGCGAGCGGCAGATGGAGGGAGAGTGCTTGAACAGCAAGTCTTTGGAGCAGGCCTCAGCTTTGCAGACGCGTTGTTCCCAGCTCATCACCGACTGTCTGCTCAAAGGGCAGACCGGCAAAGGTAGAGTCGAAACCTCAACATTGTTCTGAAAAATAACGAGCGTTGCATTTAATGAYATCTAGTGGCCAAGTCGGAGGAAGAAAAAGAAACTAAGTGGCAGKTTCTTAAAGAAATTAGAAACAGCAATTGTGAAATTTTGGCTTTTTTGTTATTTTTGTTAATTGCTTTGATGCTGAAAATTTGTTATTCTGCTTTGATTTGTCAAACTGACTCCAACCTGTATGAGCAGAGTATAAAGGCAAGTTATAGAAAACATAAATAAGAAACAGATTCAAACGATGCAGTTTATKTTTGAATAGACATTAAAATGCTCATTTTGAGTAAGTTTTCAAAGATAATTTAATAATTTTAGTAAATTGAAACATAAATTTTAGTTATAAAATTCTTATCTTCTAATTGTTTTTAATTAATTTTTTTCTAATTTGTGAACAAGTCATTTTGGACTGAGTAAAAATAAAAATTCCTGTCCAATTTTAAAAGTTCAGTGTTTAACCCATTGTCTTACTAACAAAATTTACATTTTTTAATCACCGGTCAGTAAGAAAACAGAAAATATGTTTTTTATTTTTAGGTTTGTTGAARTGAATATAAATAACCCCCAATTTACACTGGATGTGGTTCCACTCCACTCTGTTCCGGTTCGACCTCAGACCCCGAAAAATTAGATTCAATCCTCTTTTTTCTGGACGCCTGAGCTGCTCCAGAGTTGATCTACAAACATCACATTGCATCAACAGGAAAAGGAACAAACACAACATCTGYATTTTCAAAATAATTCACCAAAGGCACACTAATCTTGTTGAAATCCTCACTATATTAATAAATATATGGGTATATTTACACACAAATACTGTCAAAATGTATTGTTCTGTTTGGGAAGCAGATGACAAAATGCAGCATACACATACAGTAATACACGTAGACTTTATTCTGAAGCCAGAAGTTTTAAAAGCAGCGATGCATTTCAGCTGTTTGGATTCCATCTTCTGCAGAATTAATTCKTTTGCTCTGACTTCCACATTTATCACTGGATTTATCACATGATCCCTCATTTCCTGCACCTGATTCTCAGAGCTCCTCTGTGCTTCGCTCCGGAGCGGACCGGTCGCAGTATAAAATGGGACAGTTGAACCTCATAGTGTGAACTGAGGGTTTAATTTAAGCAAGAAACATTTCAGTATTTCCAGATTTCAAAAAAGCTGCAAAACGTATTTAGAGTGTTTGTTTATTCTGTTCCACATATAGGTCTTCGCTCTTCAACCTTGCTCGCTCTGCTGTCCTCCAATGAGTCGGCCTCTGAGAGCGAGCTGGGTCCGGGTTCTCCTGAGTCCTCCCAGGAGCTGAGTACGGCCACCGACACCTCTTCGCTGCCCGGCAGCACTGCAGCTATCTGCTCTCCATCGTCTCCCAGAGACAAGGTCAGAAATATTACTGATGCCACAGGGACAACAAGAGACTTAACTGATAAATCAAATGATGCATAAATACATCCATCAGGTATTTTATAAGATTCATTTAGGTCTGATGAGTTTACAGCGTTTGAACTTCTCATCCACAGGGTGAACCTGCAGGAAAGGAGAAAAAGTCCAAAGATGTGAACTCTCCTCCAGAGTTGTGTCTCCCCCCAGCCTCAGCAGAGGGGGAGAAGAAGAAGCTCGTTACCCAAGACACCTTAGACTCCACCAGCCTCAGCCAGACSCCATCTGTGTCCAGCGAAGACCCTCTTTCTCCTGTAGTCCGCAGTAAGTCTCCATCAATCTCAGAGATTTTCTGTAGTGTTTCTGWGCAGCTTCAGTAGTATTTTTCTCTTTGTTGGGTTTTGTCTTCTCTCAGCTGCTGAGTCTGGGCCTGGAGCACTGAACTCTCCAGCCTCTGATGTTGCCAAGGAGATGGATGAGAGGCTGACGCAGGTTCTCCGTCAGGAGCACGTGTTTTCAGAGTGCTCCAGAGAGAGGATCCTGGGCCTTCTGGCTGCCATGCTCCCACCTGCCAAACCAGTACGTGAAGCCAAAATCAGTTAGCATCGTACCTTTGGGCGTGCTTTATGGAGCATATTATTACATCATCCCTGAAACTTTTCTTTTCCTCTCTTATGTCCTCAGGGCAGCACGCTGGCTATGCCCAGCCTGAGCTCCATCCTGCCACAACTTTTCAGAGCGGTCGTTTCCAACGCCGGCTCTCTGAACGAGACTTTCCACCTCATCCTGGGACTCCTGGGTCAGCTGCTGCTCCGCATCACTCCGATAGAAGCCGACGCTGCCGTCGCAGAGGCTTTGTCTGACAAATACGACCTACTGGCTCAAGGAGAGGCGGCRTGCTCAGACACCCAAGGCTGGAAGACCACCCAGCTGCTTTTCAGCCTCGGCGCTGTCTGCTTAGACAGGTGCATAAAAAGAGATGCGACACTCAGTTCATTCCACTTCATTTTGTGGATTTGTGTTCACTGTGATACAAATGAAATTACTGCAGACATCTCTTAACTCTGAGTGTATTTTCTGTGCTGTAAAGAAGATTATTGCTCTACACAATAATGTTTTTTCCCCCTAATTTTGCAGTCGTATTGGCCTGGACTGGGCGTGCACAGTGGCAGACATTTTGCACAGTTTGAATGCTTGTCCTGAGTGGAGCACGGTCATCGCCGCCTTCACTGACCACTGCATCYGGCAGCTTCCACAAACGCTGAAACGCACCAACCTCTTCACGCTGCTGGTGCTGGTGGGCTTCCCTGAGGTAYGCAGCGAGGACTCCCACCACCGCGAGCGGGCTCTCTGCGAACCCTGTTGTGACCCCCCTGTGTCTTTCAGGTGTTGTGCGTGGGAACTCGGACGGTGTTTATTGACAACGCTAATGAGCAACACAACATGATCTTGCTCAAACACTTCACGGAAAAGAATCACGCTGCTGTGGTGGATGTCAAAACACGCAAGAGGAAAACAGGTTAGAAAACGTGACACTCGAAACTCACCAAACAGTGGGTGCAAAAGTATTTAACTTGTAAAAATGTTGAATTGGTGGTGATTGTGGGAGTTTTCAGAACAGGTGTGTGTATACTGAGATCATGTGACTCATATAATTATTATAGACATATAATTATYGCTGCTATGGCCGATACCCGATATTACAGAAACACGCAAATTATATTTTACATATACGCACAAACACACTTGGGTCTTTTTTGATACTGTAAATAAATGACCAGACCTCTGACATGACTCTACTTCAGTTATTCCTGGCTGTGCAGCATCAATATCACTATCATGATCAAACAGATGCTGCTCAACCAACCAGCTCCACTCCCAAAACAGAAACACAAAGATAAAAAGTGGGGAATCAATATCGGACACTAATATCAGCCCAGTTTTAAATATCGGACCGATACTGATATTAATGCCGATACATCGTGYATCTAGGACAAATGAAATACTTGTAAATAAAATATTCATTTCTAATACTTGATTGAAGATACTTTATATGACAGCCTGAAGTCTTGAACCCGTGCATATCTGGCGCTGTTCCCTCCTTTTTTAATGCTCTGCCAGGTCTTTACTGGAGCAGTTTTCAGTTGCTGTTTRTGAGCCTTTCTGTCTGAATCAAAAAGAACAAATAAGTACCTCCTCTTAGAATTATTGCTTATAATAAGGATTAACATGAGCCCACTGTGAGCATGGTGTTATACAAGGGATTTCTGCTTATCACAGTAAAGGACTACCAACTCATCCAGTCTCAGGATTCCACCACAGCCAGTCTGCCAGCGCAGACAGAGAAGCAGGGCTGYCAAAAATCGCTCCTCAGCCACTACCTGAGCAACTTCACCTCCATCATCAGCCACCTCTTACAAASCAGCCAAGATAATGGCTCTGCTGATGCTGTGGAGGCTTCATGGGTTCTGTCGCTGGCTCTTAAAGGCCTTTACAACACTCTCAAGGTATAACTGCTTCAAAGCTCGTCCACCGAGAAGAGTCTTTCTGTCGACTTATTATTGCGTGTTGTTTCGTGCAGAAACACGGYGTGGAGCAAGCTCGAGAGGCCATCCAGCAGTCAGGCCTGATGCAGCTGCTGGTGAGGAAGTGCAGCAAGGGGACCGGCTTCAGCAAGCTGTGGTTGCTCCGAGACCTGGAGATCCTCTCCATCATGCTTTACTCCTCCAAGAGGGAGATTCACTCCATGGCTCAAGACCCCGAGCGAGATCAAAGAGACCAGGACAAAGAGCACGACTCGGACCAGTCCAGCTGCAGCGCCGAGGACACTGAAACCAACAAGCCGGACCCATTAGAAGGTCTCGACGAGGAGACCAAGATTTGCTTTCAGGTAATAAGAGAAACTTTTCAGAATACAAGCAGTAAAATGTAACGAGCAGCAAAAATTCATTTTTTTAATCTCCCTACCTTTTTAACTCAGATCACCCATGATGCCTTAAACGCCCCACTGCCAATCCTGCGAGCCATGTATGAGCTGCAGATGAAAAGGACAGACTCCTTCTTCCTTGAAGTGCAGAAGAGGTCAGCATCTAGAACATTTAAACTTTTTGATTTATTTTCTTTAYACGGTCCAATTGCATTGTCTTGTTTTCAGGTTTGATGGAGAAGAGATAAAAACAGACGAGGTGATTCGAACTCTGGCTCAGAAATGGCAGCCTTCCAGGCGGTTTCGCTGTGATGAGCGGAACTCCAAGGCCGTGGACACGGACATGATAGTGGTGTCCTGTATGGTACGTCTGTTCAAACTGTGTTCTGATGTCACAGACTGTTAGACGTGTTGAAATCAGGTTTTTTTCAAGAAGTCCTCACTTCTGCTCTCTGTCAACAGTCTAAACCCAGTCACTGTGAAAAAGCCACAGAAGAAACCAATGTAGTGGCCCAGAAGCTCATCACCAATTCCGAGAGCGACTTGCAGCTCAGCTACGCCAAGCAGAGGCGCTCCAAAAGCTCCGCTCTCCTGCACAAAGAGCTGGACGTCCGCAGCAATCGTGCCGTTCGCCAGTACCTGGTGAAGGTCAACCAGGCCATCGCCACGCTGTACGCGCGCCACGTGCTGGCCCTGCTGCTGGCCGACTGGCCCGCGGGGGTGTCGCTGAGCGAGGAGGCCCTGAATCTGAACGGGACCTCGCACATGGCGTACATCCTGGACATGCTGATGCAGCTGGAGGAGAAGCCGCTGTGGGAGAAGGTGAGAAGAGTAAAGAGCCTGATGTCCCGGCTGTCGAAGGAAAACTGGATGTTAACGTGACGATGTTTCGTCCATAATTAGATTCTCCAGAGAGTGCTGAAGGGCTGCAGCCAGAGCATGCTGAGCAGTCTGTCTCTCACCGCCTGTCAGTTCATGGAGGAGCCGGGGATGGCCGTGCATGTCCGGGAATCCAAACACCCGTATGACAACAACACCAACTTTGAGGTGAGTTCAACTTATTATGACAACTTATTGMATTTTCTAAAGCTACACGTGTTGCAGCAGAACAGTTATTACATTGATTTCAGCAATATTTCCTGTTTTCTTTCCTAATTAGTYRGGGGACAAACATCGAAGCACCMTTCTTGCYATTCAGACAGTATTAAAAACATGCRGCTCAATCAGAAGTGTGCTWTGACTTTAGCTAGCAGTACATCATAAAGCTTTAAAAAGCAATAATAACCATTTCGACCAAACAAGTTGAAAATATATCCCTTTTTGGAGATTTAGAAGAAAAAATATTTTAATATCACCATTTAACCTTTAAATTTTCTGAATTTTGACAGTTTGACCATGTKTTCAATATAGTGTAGCATCACACTAACCTTTGAGATGTCTAAACTTCCCCAAACGCCCTCTTTACCCTCGCAATTTTTACAACTAAAACATATCAACGTAAGAATATTTTTCTTCTTGCACCCTGGTTRTTTCTTCCCACGAATGCAGAGTTTGCATATTTACACTGCCACTGACTTTCACTCTATCTTAGCTCTAAATTTTCTCTTCAACATTGGAATTAAAGGGTATTTTTAACTCGTTGATTCTCCTACRTAAATAAAAGGCTTTAGACTCATAAGAATGAACAAGAGTCATTTCTGTCCAGTGGGAGCAATGACCGTCACCTGCGTGGCTTTGTTTATAAATTATAGTCGGCTTGTAACAAAGCACAATGCGAATGCAAACTGCACCAAACCAAAAAAAGTCTGCTTTTGGTCCAGACCAAACAAGTGGACCAAAGAATTTTCCTGGTGTGAAAACATCCTTAGAGAAAAAAAAAAGTTGAGTTTGGGGCAATAGCTTCTTTTTCTACTTCTTCAGAATTTCTTCTAAAATGTTCCAGTCGATGTTTAAAAGTCTCGTCGTACTCATTCTGTTGCTCTTTCAGGACAAGGTGCACATCCCCGGAGCCATCTACCTGTCTGTAAAGTTCGACCCYCGCTGCTACACGGAGGAAGGCTGTGACGAGCTCATCATGTCCAGCAGCAGTGATTTCCAACAGGATGTTCACAACTTCAGCGGCTCTCCTCAGAAATGGTCTGACTTTGAAATCCCCGGTGAGGATGGTTGTCGAAAATATTTCGCCTTTTGTTTTTTTTTTTCCTCCAGCGTCGAGCGTTCTGGACAGTTTTACTGTTAGWTGAAATCTGAAATGGTGTTTGATGTTCTCTACGTTCATGTCAGGTGACACGCTCTACTACAAGTTTATGTCCGACATGAGCAACACGGAGTGGGGCTACATGTTCACAGTGACAGGAGGCCACAGGGGCCGTTTTCAGACAGGTGATTTAAAACACATAAACCGTTTTTTTTTTTTTTTTTTCAAATATAATCGTTCAGCTAATTCACTGCTCTGTGGACTTTTGCTCATCTCYCATCAGGCTTTGAGATCCTCAAGCAAATGTTGGCCGACGAGAGCGTGCTCAGTCACCTGCCGCTGGCGGACATCTGGGAGTGGCAAGTGGGCGTGGCCTGTCGTCAGACCGGGAATCAGCGGCTTAAAACCATCCACCTATTGCTCCGCCTGTTGCAGTGTCAGTCCCAGACGTAAGTYCAGCTTTGCTCGGACTTTTCCATGTTGCTCACAGGTCTCATCCATCTTGACCAAAGCTAGTAGAAATGCTCTTTACTCGCCTCCTGCTGGTTTTGCTTAGAGCTCTTTATAAAAGTCCTGGTTCTCACCTTGGAGTTTAGAAAAAGTATATGTTAGAGAATTTGCATGAGAGCAGCCTAAGCCATTATTTGGTCATGAGGGCAAATAAAAAGACAACTGAACCAAAACTCATTTCCTTCCTATTTCTATTTAAATTGAGCTGTGTTTTATAATAATGTACACCAGGCTCTTCAAACCTTCGTGTCGTGTTCTGTAGGAGCATCTCTTCTCTTTAGGTTTGAGGATAAAATGTTGACACAGGAGCTGGATGTTTTAATGTGCAGCTTGAAATCCATCTGTAGTTTTCTATACAGCTTATATATGATTCTGAAATGAAACACTGACAGGAAATACCTCACTGTTGCGTTTAAATCGATAAAGCTTCTCAGATGAATTGCAAACCATTAAATGCATTCATAAAACACGTGTTTCAAGGATGTATAATAAGAACTTAAATTATAATGCATAAATCAGCAAAACCTTAGTTTTTTTTTTGTCTTTTTATTGTTTGTTTTCTGTATTTATTGGTACATTTTTCCGTCCTTCAGAGCTTGTGAGCTGACGCTGCTTCGACCTCTGTGGCAGCTCTTTATGTCCATGGAAAACAACCTGAGCCAGGATCCCACCAGCACCACCGTGCTGCTGCCTCTGCACAGAGCCCTCACCGAGCTCTTCTTCATCGCCGAGGCTCGTGCCACCGTGAGTATATMTGTGTGTTAAACCACTTCTGTTTGTTTAAACTTGTGTGTTTTCAAACTGGTTTTATTTAAATGTCATCCCTTCGAGAGATTCCAGGCTTTTAATTTCCAAATCTAAATCGCCGATGCAGCACGTTCATGGCATCCAGAGGGTTTYGTCTGGCAGGAATTTAATTGTGTTTCTGCCAAAATATGTTAAATAAAGAATGATTCTACTCAGTTTCATTTAAAAAACATATATTTGTTTCTTTCTTGTGTGTTGGCAACTCGTGCAGCACGTCAATAGGAGGGAGAAGATCTTCTTACCTGTGTCCTTTCCCTCTCTGTTTATCCATCTCTCTGTAAGATGACCATGTTTGTCCCTCAGCCCACCTGTTCTGAGCTGGCTTGGCGCCAAAGCTCAGCCACGCCATCTGCCAGACCAGGCTCCCCGCACGGTGCTCAGCAGACGAAGAGACGCTGTCTAGAAATCTGATGTGCACGCAGGCTCTTTGTCTCTCGTCACTCCCTCATCTTGAATTATTGAGATGAGTCTTAGAGTGCGTCTTTAGGTGGGAGTTTCCCATCTGGAGACACAACTGAACCAGACAGTTTCTGAAAAGCACAACCCCCCAACAAGACCTGAAGCCTCTGCTGCTCTCCGGCTGAGCTGACTTGTTGCTTCGGACAGATTTTCTGGTCCCACCTGCTTTGAGGGAGCAGTGTGTGGCTGCAGACAGCAGGGGGCAGTAGAGTTCTCACAGCTTCACACAAGATGCCCTTCATGGACATTGCAGCACTGTTTCTGCAATTATAGATCAAGGTGTCTGACTTGTTCCAGCATCTTCATTCAGCTGGATATAATCTAATGAAAGGCCAAGTGAACCTTGAAGGAATGCATGTCACCCACTGCTTTTCATGACAAAGATTTATCTAAAAAGATAACGTTATGTCCAATCTCATGATGAGTGTTGATGTTGGGATGACTCTCAGCTGCTAACACATCCACATCAGGTTTTAGCTCAGTATCTGTTAAAATTGACAAACTTAGTCAGTTTAGCTTTGGACTGTATTGAGAGGCAAAGTAATTTGTTTTGAGATAGATTCTAGATCCATCAGCTGTGCAAAACAAAACTGAACTTGTATTTTACGTGAAAATGCATTTGGGATCCTGAAAGCTCAATGGCTTTGATAAAATTAGCTGAAGAAGTCAAAGCTAAACGTAGACGATTAGTTCAAAGCCAAAACAAGCAAAACGCTTACTAAAGTACCCCCCTCCCCCAAAAATATTAAAAAAAAAACACTAAATAAAGAACAATAGAGAAAAAAATATAGAAGAATGTGAATAAATCTCATCAGATTTCAATGGGAAAATTTGTAAATAGGTTAAAAGTATAAAAGCTACATAAGCCAAAAGTCACGGCACACATCAAAACTTTTTGATGAACAAATGGTTTAAGAAGCACCAAATGCAAAAGTAGTTACAATGTAAAAAGAAATGTATGTAAAAGTCAAAAACTGGAAAATGAATGAATGAATATCAACACAATCAGTGCAGGTGTTGATTATGTGGAGATGCTGTGGGAAGTAAAGTGTCCTCCAGGCCTGTGAGACCATACTGGGTCGGATTCAGCTCCTGCACAGAGTTTGTTTAAAACTTTCAAGCTTTGGTTCATTTTCTTTCAGATCCAGTGAACTCTTCACCTCAGGAAATGAAAGTTATATTTAGAAATCACAACACAGCATGTCACACACACTGCTGACTGCACAGTTAGTACTACAATCAACACACACACACACACACACACACACACACACACACACACACACACACACACACACACACACACACACACACACACACACACACACACACACACACACACACACACACACACACACACACACACACACACACACCCCGCCTCCAGGCCAGACTCTGGACTGTGTCTGTAGAGCAGGAAAAGCTCCATTTGGCCACTTCCAGCTGAGTTCCTCATCGTGTCGTCTTATCTGCTACCAGAATCTTTGTGTTTATGGAGGACGTCTCTCTGTCCTGTGGTTCAGTCCGGTTCTAACCGACACTCATGAACTCTTGGAGTCAGTCAGATTTGCATGAAGTTATTTTCAAGGTTCATTTCTCATCATAACAGCATCTACAGTACATGGTAACTTGTGTAATGGTTACTCAGTATCTTCAAGTACTCGTACTCAGGAACGACACTTCTTATTTGGGCTTTAAGTGTCGTCTGTGTTCGTCGCAGCTGTAAGGTTGTCGCTATGCTGTGCAGAAGTTTTAATCGCCACCGTTTGTGTCGCCCCACAGAAACAGGGAATCCTTCAGGAGTACCTGTTCGCCATGACCACAGATGAGCAGCTCCACAGTCACATGGCGATGGTAAGGCTCCTTCCCTTTTTGAAACGCAGAGACTTTTGTTCAGTTTCTCAGGTCACCTCTGATGTTTTTAGCACTCGAGTGGCGTCTTGTGTGGATGAAGGTGGCTCCCTGAAGTGTTATGTAACGCTCCTCTAACCACGCAGACCCCCTTATTGAACGGTCCTCAGTGGCTGTGAGTCAGCGCGCAGCGGGAGTCTCTCTTTTTCCCAATGCATCACAGAGCTGCTGACACCTCGCAGGTCCCCCCCGGCACCCCCCCCACCCCAACTTGTTTTTTAAAAAGTGTGTGGGCTGTGCTCGTGGCTAATGTATTTGATAATTGCAGTCCATTAGCATTTGTGGTAAAGTGAGCCACGGTGTCCTTCGTACCGAGGGTCCTGTAAYGCAGCAGTGGAGCCTGAAGGCGGTTCAGAGAACAGCGATGTGGAGGGGTGTGTGTGTGTGAGGGGGGTGTAAACAACATTGTGGGTGGTTCTGTTGAGATGTTACCTAATACCTRTCAGGTTGAAAACAAAACCGTGGGTAAGTTGGCACACTGCATCAACGTTAGATGATTCAAAGCCTAAAAGCAGCGAGACTTCGCTTCTCATTCAGAGTACTTCCTGTTGACTTCAACGAAGACACGAGCCTGTGTTCACGTTTGGAAATATTTACCTTGAGATTGTAGCGGAAATGTGCCTGGAAAAATACTTTATAAAGAGGATCAAGTGTTTTAAAGGGGCAATATGTGTTTCTCAGGCATACTTTTAAATACTATACCATAATAAAATATCTATGTCACCTTTAGC
>NW_013952759.1:112626-118150 GCF_001266775.1 Austrofundulus limnaeus | reverse complement strand
GAGTATAACATTATAACATGATATAAAACTCAAAAAAGTTGATTTTACATGATATTGCTCCTTTAAATGTGTTGCAAAGTGAGCAGCAAACAGACGGACAGTTGAGAATGAAGCAAAATCACAGACCCTCTAAAAAAAATATCTGTGATCTTTTCTGAGGAGGGATTACACCAACAGGTTCTTTGTTTTGGTAATTTATTACTAAAAGTGGCAGAAATTAGCTGGGGAAAGTGGAAAAAAGTGAGCTTAGGGTGTCTTTAGTTGATCATTTGACTCAAATCTTGGTAAATATTAAACCTTCAGTGCAAGAAGCAATAATGTGTTGAGAAAAACWGACAGTAAATTAGTTTTAAACTAAGAGAGTTGAAAGTGATGGTTGTTCTGGTCAGATGTGTCACAGAAGGTGGCATCATTTTAAAAATAWATTCTGGGAACTTTAGTATCTTACTATTGCAGGACATATGTTCAGACATCCCTTTTTCAGATGGAGCCCCCYCCTCAAATATGGGGCGGAGGTTCTGATATGATGTTTTGGACAGAAAAAAAAACACACACTATCCACTAACTTCATTAAAAATAGTGCTTGAGTTTTCTTATTTATCATCTTCGAACAGTTCTGGAGATAAACCAGTTCTCCTCTCWGTGTTTCTCTTGTTTTTTTCTCTCTGCAGTCATGCTCCTGAGTCGTTTTCACTAATAGCCTATTTTTTATTGTTCAGGCTTTGAAGAACATCGCTGCCATCAGCCTGGCTATCAATTACCCCAATAAATCTACTAAGCTGCTAAACATGTCCTGATGAGAGAGCGGGGTCCCCCGGGGGAAGGGTTGGACCATACCCTGCAGGGGATACGACCTGACTCAGCTGCTCGCTTTGTGTCAGCGAGTCGAGGGGCGGACAACCTTCCCTYACGTCCCGATGAGTAACTCTGCAGCGCTGTGGACTGGAGCTGTGGCCGGGGGGGGAGGAGGAGAGGGACACTTCACAGAGCACTTTCCACTCTTCTTCACAGTCCGTCTTTGCCTTAGGTGAATCCAGTAAATCAGCATGTGCTTTCACAGAAACGGGGGCAGCTGTTGGGTTGAAGTTCTTACTTGAAGACGCCGTGCTAAAAGGACATGAAGTGTGCCAAATTAGGAACCTTCAAGAGGGAAGTATGTTCTTTTTTCCCCTGCCTTGTTCCTGAACAGCAGCCACTCTGGAGAACCCAGTTGATCTTGGTAAAAAAAAAAAAAAACAGGTCACCTTGGTAACTTGTRTGTCTCAGCAGACATGTGGAGCATCCTAAAAATACTGTCCAGGACATCAGAGTCTCATTAGTCACCACAGAGTGAACCAAATAACCTAAAAGCTCATTCCACTCCTCTTTTCATTGCCCCCCTTTTTATTTTTGAATCTACTCATCTTCTGTCCATCATCCATTCCTGGTTTCTTCTCAGACAACAGAAAGAGATGATTTAGGGCTCTGTTTGAAAGCAGGATCAGTGTGCAGACATCTAAAATCTGATTTGAGGGGAACTAAAGCCATTAACCACTGCAGTAAACAAAAACAGTTACAGCTAAATAAGTCAGAATACGGAACGACTTCACTTTATCAGCATTTTCAACACAAWAGTCCTAAACACCTTTATTTTCATCCTCAGACTAATTTGCTAAAAAATAATAAGTTCCTGCAGTTCTGGTTTATTTTCACCAAACTGTTCTGTTCCCCTCATGTTTACAACAATGGAAGAAAAAATGGAGGAACAGGAAGTGTGAAGATATTCACATCACATCATCCTTTCTGAAGGCGGGGTCTCACTGGGCTGCCACCGTTGGACCAAATTATTATTATGATCATTTTTCATTAAAATTTTAGTCGACAGGTAACCTTTAGATTGGGACATTTGACTCGGGGGTTCTGTCAGAGCTGTAGCTGTGAAAGGCATTGGAGACGCTCACGATGAAATTCAGATAGGTTTGACGTCACAATTAATAAAAGAGGAGAGTCACATTGCTTCTCTACGATGGGACGAAATGTCCCGAAATGTTTTTGGAGACTTCGTCCCTGAACATTGACGGTCAGCTGATTGCAGCCCAGTGAGACGTTCTCTTTATGTTCCCCGGACATTCACATTAAAAGACACGGATAAAACACACACATGTACAGCACCTGATCATTCCTGACGTAAGAACGCTGGATTTCAACATCTCAACTTCTAATGCTGCAGATAATCGCTTMAAAGTGTAATCCAAGTTCTCTCATTTCTGCGAAACTGTTAGTACTCCATCAAAAAGACTGTCTGTGTTTTCCTCTTCTTACATTAGACTTTTTTAAGTTATAAGAAGCTAGGTTAGTTTTATACCAAAGAACCCAAACATTGTGAGCCATAAAACATCTCTAAGAGCATCTGGATGAGGTGACATTTAAATTTATTTTTAGTTTTTCCACATATAGCATCTTAAAAGTGAAACGGATAAAACCTTTAGACATCATCTGTTGATTTTCTTTGACTTTTCCTTTAAGCAGCCCCAGCCTGGGCTGCCGGATGGCTCRGTGGTTTTGTTTACACAAATATAAGAAGAGGAGATGCATGGCCTCCATTTGGCTTCCGTGACGCCTCACATATCTACGACGTGCCTATGGTTAAAGATGAAGCAATTGTGTTTTATCTCATGTTATTAATTCTATTTTAAAGGAGAAATATATTGTTTATCTGAAGATTTTTTTTGTAACTTCTTAAGTTTCCTTTCTGGGTTTTTTTTTTTCTTTTTCGCAGCGACACCCGATTCAAGGCTGCCTGATTTGATTGTAAATATCTGAATATCACTTGCACAGGACTTTGATATCAAACCCCTTAAATAATAAAAAACTGAATGCGGCACTAACAGACAGACACTTTGGATCTGATTTTATATGCACTGCACTCTCGAAGGTTAAACAAAAAAAAAAAAAAAGAAAAACTGCTTGGGTTGAAATGTGAACCATTTCTAATAAAATCAGAAATGACTTCAGGAACACAGCTTCTTTCATCTTTTTTTTTCTTTGTGAGTTTAATCTCTGCGCTGCAGCAAGTCCTGGATTGGTGCTGAGAAGARCCCACACTGTTTCAGCAGATCCTGAACCCAGAGTGATAAAGGATCTCCCATCATCAGTAGTGGTTTTCTTTTACAAAACTCTGCCACTGCTGTAAGGGATATTGTTTTTGTCTGCGTCTGTCAAAAAGTGATAATTGGATGCACGTCTGCAACGGTTTTCCTTTTTAGAGTTGATTTGAGATCAAAAATTGATAATTAAAAAGAAGAAAAGGGCTACAACTAAGTCAAATTTACAGCCGCTCGGCTAAAATGTGACAGAAGTCGTGTGCAGCACTTACCTTTAAACATGGCCTCTTAGAATATCAAGGTTTGATAATTAAAACGTCTCAATATAAGATCTTAGTTTAAAACTAGCCTGAAAAGTATTCCTTTAAGGCAGGTGTGTCAAACTCATCTTCACTCAGGGCCACATGAGCGTCATGGTGGCCCTTTAACTTTGACCAAACAGGAAATGTCACGTTCCTCGTCTCGTTGCTACGACTGAGCACCACTAACAAGCAATAACTGAGCTCTACGTGGTATTTCCTGCATAGGAACAGTTTTGACACATCTTATAAACTAAAAAGTACAACTGACTAAATGTGAAATAATACTGAAATACTATTAAAAGTACAAGTAAGAGAGTTTTATTCACCGAGTCGTGGTGAGTACCCGCTGTCTTGAATTCTGAACTCTCCCACAAAGTAGCCTGTGAAAATGCAGTGAAATGGAGATTTTTCATGGCAAATGTTGCCGGTTGTTGGCTACCCTGACCCCCTCCACTTAGTGGTGTGATGCATTATGGGAGATGTAGTTTATGGTCAATGCTGGCTTTAAAGCAGCATACACTTAATTTAGAGGCCACATCTTTTGAAGGACCCTCAAAGACCGGAAGAAAGTGCCTTTAAATATGGACGGTCTAGCCTTCAGATTAATTTCCGCCTTTACCCCGGCATAAGTCCTGTCAACTAGCAACCGTGTGCTAAACAGAAGCAATGAAGATTGGAAATTGATTGAAATGAGCAAAATATTAGTAATTCATAGTATTAATAATATAAATTAATCAAGTTAGCTCAGAGGCAATACAAGGTCAGTTACGATGACTTCTCACAAGAATAATATAAAAAAACGTGTTTATGCAAATGACAAAGGCCTATACAACAGGGGGACACATATATGGGTTGCAACTGGAGGAGCCTTTGAATTTGAACTGCGTTTGATGCATCGCTGCAACATAATCGGCCTTCAGATTCATCCTTAGAAGGACACAACCATTATCTTTGAAGCTCTCACGGGCCTCGTTAACAGTTGTGGCAGGCCACACTTGGCCCCTGAGTTGGACTTTTGTGCTTTAAGAAGTACAAGGCTTTAATTATTTTAAGTAAATGCAGTGGCCCTGTTTGGTTTTACCTCCAAGTCTCTGAGATCTGCTCATCTTATCTGTCCCTGTCTGGGACACGGAGTCTCCTGGTCAGCTGATGCTGACAGTGATGATCTCTGGGACGATAACTGCATCAAATGGAGGAAATRCTCAATAAGGCTCCAGATGATTCAGTGCCCCTCTGCGTCACTGAAGCCCCCACACCGGAGTGACTCAGCTCTCCTCCTCCTGCCCCCCTCCCCTCCCCTCCTCCTCTCAGCCCAGGTTTTTCCCTTGTCCCTGTTTGTGCAGGATCGCAGTGATATCATTCCGCCAAGGTGAAAACCTGCAGCTGTGAAGGCAGAAAGAAGGGTGGCACCGACCGCAGAGCCCCTCTGCTGCTAAAACTCAGCTGACATCAGAAATAACTTATCTGCAATACAGTCATGCTGATGCAAATATGTGGGTTTATCATGAGGTTAAATAATAAAATCCAACATATTTTGAATGATCTAATTAACCACTGCTGAAAGTTGAAGGTGGATAATACTGTTTTCTGTCTCTGCTAGTATTCATGAGTCTGTTACCAAGATATTTCATGCACCATTGGACACATTTTAATGAAACTTTCAGGAAACAATCGTTACATGTACATCTGCAACACATTAGCTTTTGGAGCAAACACAATTCAAGATGGCTGCCACAGCCAGCTGACCTGAAAACTGAAAAAATGACGTAGTATACTTGAAGTTCATTTTACTTGAGTATAAATGTAAGTATACCAAGTGTACTAGGCACCATGTACTTGTAGTGTAGTAGAAAGTACTGTATTTATTCATATATAATACTAGAAATTTAACCCTCAAGATCATCCAAAAAGTGTAAGTGTGTGTGTGTGTGTGTGTGTGTGTGTGTGTGTGTGGAGGGGGGTGGGTATCATATACGAGTTATTTATAATGAGATATTTAATGCTTTTTAAGCTCAAAAAATTATGATCGTATTATACTCGAAACTGTATTATACATGAATAAATACTGTAATACTTGTTCGTACAAAACTGGGACTTTTTAGTTTATAAAAAGTAGACTTTAAGTATACTGTTATAATG
>NW_013952759.1:111281-112594 GCF_001266775.1 Austrofundulus limnaeus | reverse complement strand
TGAATTTAAAACAGTATAATTTTGACATACAAGTACTGTATTTATTCATGTATGGTACTAGAAATTTAACCCTAAAAATCATCCATAAAGTGTGTATGTGGGGGGGGGTAGTATTATATACAGGTTATTGATAATTAGCTTTTTAATGCTTTTTAAGCTCAAAAAATTATGATCGTATTATACTCGAAACTGTATTATACATGAATAAATACTGTAATACTTGTTCGTACAAAACTGGGACTTTTTAGTTTATAAAAAGTAGACTTTAAGTATACTGTTATAATGTGTTTTTAAGTTTATAAACTTACCAAAAAGAAGTATACTTTAAAGTACATGTCATTAAAATATTAAAGTATACAAAAGTGTATTTGCCTAAATATACTTTTATTTACCATGCACACTGATATATTATCAGTGTACTTCTAGGCCTAAACTGGCCCGCAGTAAGTTTATGAAAGTATACTCAGAAGTATTCTGAAAGTAATCTTCTTAGTATACTTTTAGTTTAATCTTGAAATATACTGCAAATAAACCAGTCTGTGTGAAAATGTACTTTCAGCGTACTACTAAAGTTTATCTTGGCCAGAAGTTTAAACATTATAGACTAAGTATACTTTAACTTTTTGTATAGTTTCAGTACAAGCCAAGATAAACTTGGTTAAGTATATCTCAGATAAGTACATAAAAAGTAAACTGGAAGTATACTCTTTTATTTTTTTTAGTTTAAAATTAGTATACTTAAAGAATACTTGCATGTACTACTTTTTGCTAAGGGTGAACCCAACACATACAGTACTCTAAGCTCAAACAGGGCAAAATGTTGAACTATTTACCAATAGATATTTTTGTCAACCCTGTTAGCAAAATATATTTTACATCACTAGACAAAGTTTAATGAAACTTATTTTGGAGTCAGTCCAGATCATGGTGGTCACTACTGTAGAAAATACTTATAGATAATCCTTCCTCTGCAGTGAAGAGGTCTTTTACCAACATTAGTCTAAACAACAACACTCATTTTATATGGAGGACTGAAACTGACATAATTAAAAATAAAAACAGAAATATATAATTGACCTAAAAAATAAATACGTTTAAAATGCACCAATTAATTTAAAACAGGAGAACTTGACCTCATGTTTTATAGTTTAATTGACCGTCATACAGGTGCTGGTCATAAAATTAGAATATCATGAAAAAGTAGATTTATTTCAGTAATTCCATTTAAAAAGTGAAA
Organism: Austrofundulus limnaeus; assembly: GCF_001266775.1. NCBI lineage: Eukaryota > Metazoa > Chordata > Actinopteri > Cyprinodontiformes > Rivulidae > Austrofundulus > Austrofundulus limnaeus. The sequence continues at coordinate 111,357 of NW_013952759.1, read as the reverse complement.
CTTGTATATTATATTCATACATTACATACAAACTCATATATTTCAAATGTTTATTTCATTTAATTTTGATGATTAC
>NW_013952759.1:105211-110136 GCF_001266775.1 Austrofundulus limnaeus | reverse complement strand
GTAATCATCAAAATTAAATGAAATAAACATTTGAAATATATGAGTTTGTATGTAATGTATGAATATAATATACAAGTTTCACTTTTTAAATGGAATTACTGAAATAAATCTACTTTTTCATGATATTCTAATTTTATGACCAGCACCTGTATTTATGTTTGCAGCTTAGCTCCAACAGATTTTATATTTTAGCACATAATTTAAAATTTACTGTTTTTTAAAAATAACATATTCTTTTGTATTTTCCTTGTACTTATAGATGCATTTGTGCCTCTTAAATTGTTCTATTTGTATTTTTTTTCTTCCCACAAGTCTTTTTATTTCTATGTTTTATATTACCTTAAGCATGCTGCTTTTTGTCACAGGATGTTGACATCACCAACAAATAAAGGCTGCTTTACATTCTGAAATACGTAATGTAAACTTTACTATTCATCCACATTTACATTTAGCAAAAATTAGCTAAATGTTGTGAGCTACACCCAGAAGGCGAGATAAATAATGAAAATGTGTTAGTGACTGTTTATTTATTTATTTACCTTTTATTTTACACTTGGGGCTCCATACTCCAGATGTTCCTTGGTAAAGACACGTATTTTTAGGACCTTATATTGCACGTGTTGCAATTTTCGGATTGGTTTTTGTCATTTTGCAAGTTTTGAGTTTCACAATTCAAACTAGAACTGCCTGTTAAAGCCATGAAAGATGTTCATCCTGAAGAAGTGAGTTTATGAAACGATGTAAATGACCAACACTTTTTTTTGTTTATTTTAATAAATGGACGCCTGCACCTTTTTTCCCCTCTTGCATCATGTCTGTTTTGGCTCTCAGCCAAGCACCGCACTTATTTTCTAGTCTCTATCCGATCTCCTTTTGCTGAATCTCGATGGACCTTTGACCTCGTCCGTACCCACAACCCTGCTGATGAAACTGCTCCCACGCTGAAGCAAACTCCCCCTTGACATCGCCATGATGAGACCTACTTCCTGTCCCCCTCCTGGGATACGAGGCCGTTATGGCTCGCCTCTCGTGGGGCGTGGGGATAATTGGGTACTCTGAAAAAACCAGAGAGAATAAAACGTAACGAAGGCCTGCTCCCATATTTAGCACATCCTATTGTCTGATTGCACTGGGAGGGGGGGCTTTTTGTTTCTGATCTCATTTTCAGGCCTCTCTTCTATCTGGGTTAGAGGCAGGCTGTTATTGGAGCAGCCACCTGTGGCTCCGGCAGAAAGTGGACGAAAATGGGGCTTTCAACATGACGGCCCCGGTGCTGAGCGTGTCAACTAATCAGCATCATTAGGGTGAGAGTTGTGTGTGGTTAAAAGGAGATGGTGTCTCTAATGTGATGTGTGATGGTTGGGGGAGCCGTGCACCGAGCCCGTGGCAAATGTTTATCCCTAACCCAGCTCCCGGCTGGCTACTAACTGACAAATTAGTTTGAGGACATCAGACGATGGACTGACTCACTGATTCTGGGTYAGAGCCTGTTTGAAGCTCTCTGCACATCATCGCTCCCCAACTTTAACCTTGTTTTATCAGACAAATCTGTATCATTCATCCAGATGGGAACATTAATGTGTCCGAATCAGACAGCGTGCATCTACAGGATCAACTTTAAAATAAAGAACTTGCTGCCTTGAAAAGGTGTGAGTTAATATTAACAGAGGGAATAAGCTTTGAAATAGATAGCTGCAGCAGTGTTCTTGTCGTTTAAGTGACATCATGAAGACCAAGGATCTGTCCACATACTTACTGTAGGTCAGCAACAAAGTTGTGAAGAAGTAGCACAGAGCAGCTTTAAATCCATTTTTAGATTATTAGATTCTTTGGGCGGCACAGTGGCTCAGTTGGTAGAGCTGATGCCTCTCAGCAAGAAGGTCACYGGTTCAAATCCCGGTCCAGGGACCTTTCTGGGTAGAGTTTGCATGTTCTCTTTGTGCTTGTGTGGGTTTTCTCCAGGTACTCCGGTTTCCCCCACCACTAAAAACATGTACAATAGGTTGCCTTCAGGCCCAGGCCTCCCTTGAAAAAGAAATCTGAGATCTCATTGGGATTTGCCTTGTTAAATAATGGTAAAAAAAATTAATAAAGTCTTTTCTAAAAGTTTCATTCATCCATTATCTACAACTTTTTCCAGAGTCGGGTCAGAGCGGCTTGAACAGGGAGGCCCAGATCTTTCTTTCCACAGCCACCTCCAGTCGTCTGTTTGTCCTGTTTAATTTGCTGACGGCGCAATGAATTCTGGGATACTGTTGGCCACAGAGTATACTCAGATGCTGCCGACGTTTTTTGGGTTTTGTCGGCTGCATGAGTAGGTGTCTACGAATTGGGACAACCATAGTCTCTTCAGTGTGTCCTGGGTCTTCCTCGGGGTCTCCTCTCAGTTGGACTTACTGGAAACACCTCCCTGTGGAGGCGTCCAGGAGGCATCCTCACCAGATGAGCCACCTCAGCTGGCTGCTCTCGATGTGGAGGAGCAGCGGCTCTACTCTGAGTCTCTCCAGGATAACCGAACTTCTCACCCTGAGAGTCCAGCTGCCCTGCGGAGAAAACTCATTTAGACTTCTTGTATCCGTGATCTCGTTCTTTTGGTCACTACCCAAAGTTCACGGCCATAGGTGAGGGTAGGAACGTAGACTGACCGGTAAACCGAGAGTTTCACCTTCTGGCTCNGTGTACAGAAAATGGATGGATAGATTCTTTGGAGGAGTTCATTTTGCTTATTGCCTTTCATGTTTTAAATTCATCTACGTAAGAGCAGTTTGGGAAAATGTGCAAAAGTTTTTATCTTTTATCTCAGTGATAACCACTGACCCATTGTGCTGTCATAATAAATAAGCCTTAAAATGTGCAGACGGTTAAAACACAATCTTTTGAAAACAAGCTGTTTGCTTAGACTCTGTCCTAGATTTTATTTATTTATTTAATAAACCAATAGACAAAAAGACAAAMTTAAATGTCTTAAAACTTTATTCATATTCAGCATTTTGATACTGATGATATTGGTTATTTATTGGTTCGGATCAATTCCAAATCTTGCTTTATCGCGCACCACAAGCTTTATTGGTTCACATCACTGTTGCCATTTCCTCAGGAAGAAAATTTGCTGCTAACTGTTCTGAAAGCTGCTAAAAGAGGCTAAATGACATCATCACCTAATTTGCATGAWTGGAAATTTGCCAATAATAAGGATCAGACTGCAGAGTGATTTATATCAACATTAAAGAGAAAATGTGAGTAAAAACACTAAATGTGTTTATAACTGAAACTTAATGACATGATTTTATGTATGAAATATGTTATGGCAATATTTATTTAACAAAGACAGAAATATGTGGTCCAAGAATGAAACACCACACCCAAATCCTGCCAACAACGCCAAAAACTGTAGTGGCACGATTTACCAAGAATGCAGAAACACGTTGGAATAAATGCACAGAAAGTCTGTGTGTATGGTCGTCAAATGATTTCATCTGAGCGACAACAAACAGAAGTCAATCAGCTAGGTCTGTCGTGTTGTGGCTAGCTCCTTAGCGGAGAGCGGCCGATAATATAACATCATGTGACATGCTTACAACCAATCACAGATCGCCAACTGTAACCACCTAAACAATGACAGGGCTGTCAGCCTGGAAAACACCTTATCAGAATAAAAGAGGTCATGCATCGCTGGAGTCTTGAAGTCTGGGCCGAAAGAGTAAAACAGCCGAAACTAGTTAATCATAAGATATGATTACTGGACAGAGTCAAGGTAGAACAGATATAAATAATTAGTCCATAACAAAATAAATTTTGTTTGAATATCAAATTTAATCAACAGGCTGTTAGATGTTAGAGGCACACATGAGGGACGAGGTGAAAAATGACTCAAAACATTGTGATAACTACAATAATTTACTGTTTTCATGTGGCTGAAGACATTTCTAAATACTGCTGGTTATATTCATACACACACATACATATACAGTATATGGATCAGTTTGAAACCACTGGTATCACAGTAATTAATAATTCAACTACTGCTCTATCAAATTTAGCTCCATGTTTGTAAAACTGAGTTAAACCATTTGTGTTTTTGCTAAAGCAGACTAATGTGGCGGACCTTTCTAAAAGATAACTTCTGTTCCAGTAAGTTCCCAGAAGAAAAAGTCTGTTTTCAACTTTTAAAACGGTAAACAGATTTCTGCTGAGAGAAAAAAGAATAGGTTGGTGCTTTTGTCAAAACGTCAGTCCGAGCGCAGTTTGTGTGTTTGTGCCTCCTCCTCGCTCGTGGAAAATGTTTCAGGGTTTTGTTACCGGCGGTGAGGCAAAGACAAAGTGAGGGTTATCTTGGAGCTGCAGTGCGATCAGCTTCATTTCTCTCTTCACTGCTCAGCTGTGACGTGAGAGGCCTGCTTGTTGTCACGCTGCTTCCTGTGGGAGGTTTTCAGGTGCTGAGAGATGACAGAGCCCTGCATAAACCCTGCATTAGTCCAACCTGTGTGTGTCCATGCTGCAGGGACACCAGGTGAATCTACCTGAAGGATGGCAGTCTCTCTTCTTTTGTTTGCTTTAGTCTTTTAAAACAGAGAATTAATGTATCTTTTATTAGAGAATCTAATTTATCTTCTTATGTTAGCTTAAATTTATTTCCTGTTTTACTTTGAAACGACTCTTATCTTTGCCCATTTCTTGCATTTGCTTCACACCTGAAAACAACAAAGTAATCCCTGACTTTTTGCACACCACAACCTTTACAGTGTGTGTGTGTGTGTGTGTTCACATGCTGCCCACCTGAGTGTTGTGATCTTGCAGGAACCCCAAACCGATGCTTTTGGGTAAATGTGCTGCTGGAGATTTGCTTCCTCCAGGGATAATGCTTATTCAGCAGAGCTCAGGGCATTGGCAGGATTCTACACACACACACACACACACACACACAC
>NW_013952759.1:90757-105176 GCF_001266775.1 Austrofundulus limnaeus | reverse complement strand
ACACACACACACACACACACACACACACACACACACACACACACACACTGCAGTTTAATAAAGTTAGGACAGATTGAGAACAAAAGGGGGTGGGGTGGTGGGAAATAAAAGATGCAAGTTGTCTGTATTTCTGCTCTGCGAGGTTCTTGCAGCAACATCTGGGAGTTTAAACCAATATAGAGTATTAGAGGCACTGTCACATGACTTTTATTGGTCAGAGAGAGCGGCCATATTGTTTGGGGCGAGGACTATATGAATTGTTTACATTGACAGCCCGCCCCTTCCAATATGGCGCCACATCCGTACCACAGCTGTCAGTATTCTGGAGCACGTGGACGCCTCTATTCAATGCACCTCATTATTTTAAACTAAACGTACAGTAAAGTAATCCAAAATTCCACAAGTAATTCACTTATCTAAGCTTAGCCATGCTTCTTAAACCGTATTAAAGAGATTTTTTGGCAATTTTAAAGTCGAATTCTGCGGGAAATGAATGAAAACCCAGGCGAAAAAAATATATATACTAAAGTATATTAAATCTAAGTATACTTTAGTATTCTTGAAGCCACACTAATCATCAGTATACTTAAAGAGTGCTATTTTGGAACAACTAATTTAATACTAAATATACTTTAATTGTATTTTAGTTGTATAAAAGTACTATTTAAGTGTATTAAGTATACTTTTAAATACTAAAATGGAACAACTTAAAATATACTTAATATATTGTAAGTATATAAACATTAAAAGTGTACTAAGTATATTTGAAGTTGTTCCATTTTAGTATTTAAAAGTATAATTAAAATTGTGCTTTTGTACAACTTAAATGCAACTAAAGTATATTTAGTATTAAATTAAGTGTTCCAAAATAGCACTCTTGTATACTGATGATTAGTGTGGCTTCAAGTATATTAAAGTATACTTAGATTTAGTATATTTAGTATAATATTTTTTCACCTGGGGAATGATGTGTTTTATAATATATTGACCTCAGTTTGGAGATCAAATCTGACAGAACTTTTAGAAATGAAGCAAACCTCGAGGTGTCAACATGGAGCTTCGACACATTAAATGGACCTCTGCTTTGTATCATTTTTCAAAACATAAGTTAACTCAGTTTAGTGATCCTCGATTTAAATCTTCAATTTTAGCAAAAACTTACAGAGAAAAACAAATAAAAATTGATAGATTTGTTGTTTTGCACGTCCCTAAAATAAGTCTGGGGTGCAACAAAGTCTTGTAATGTCAGTTCCACCTGCTGCAATTAATGGCTTCAGGAAAACTAAGCATGGACGGGTGTCCCACTCCCCTGGCAGACCCCAGACTGTACCAGCTGTCATTCATGTTGGACTTTTAAGTCTCTTTCATGAAACTGAGGACATCCAAAGAGCTATTGTTGTATGTTTACTTTTCCACAGAACTCCCACTAGAAAGTGGTTCAAACAATTCTCTCRTTTATGAAAGTGATTGGAAACCAGATGAGCAGAGTATCAGTCACTCCATCAGCTCATTTTAGCATTGAGGCTTGTGAGGCTTGTGTGCAGTTAAACGCCTTCATTCTGCACACATGCCCAGTTTATTTCCATACTTTTTTTTTTCAAAAAAGAAATCAGAACTTGAAGGTCCTGCACCTCATTGCTCCTCCACTCGCCCTACAGCCAGGTCACACTTTAATGCACAGCAATGTGCTTCGCTCGTCTGCTCGCTGCTGTATCATTAACTCGCAGCACAATGTAATGTTCTCAAGAGTTCACTGCACTAGAACTCATTCAGAGCGTGGACGCTCCAGTGGAGTCAGGGCCATGAAAGTTGATATTTTAATTCCCTCACTTTTATCGAGGCCTCCCCGCTCTCAGCTCGGTATCCTCTCTCACCAAATGGCCCCTGACAGACAATGAAGCTTCTGCAGGGATGAATGGGAGCTGTTTAATAGTTAATGACCATTTCTATCATGGCTCGAACTTACAGCAGCAGTATCTGAATAAAAACATATTTTATGAGATTGTTGGTAGCAGGAAAGCACAACTTATGGCGTCCTTGGAGGTAAACCTTTTAATTTAGATCATTATTAAGTAGAAACGCTGGATTATAGAGCTGAAAATCCACAGCAATTCCTTCAATAATTCATAACACCTGCTGAAAAACTCATGGAGGCAAAAAAAAACACTGTCCTTTGTCTTCTGTGTCAGGTGACAACAGAGAGAAATTTAACATTAAAAGATCCATTTTGAGAGATTTCCTTCTTTGTCTGCAGAGACTGTCTGAATAAAGCCCTCAGGTTGTAGAAAACAGACTTTCTGCCTCTCTTTCAGCAGCAGCTGCTTCATCACGTCTTCAAAAAGTCAGCTGCCCCAGACATCTGTATGACAGCCCCACTGGAGCTGAACGTGTTTACCCTCCTGAAATTACTAACTTTTCTCAGGAATCATTTGTGAAACATCCTTTCTAAYCTAAGCCCAGTTCTAATAATGGATGTCTGTGAACCTCTGGTCCTCAGGGGCCACTGCTTYAAAAACAACTCTGATTCTGTTTYACATGAATCCATGCGGGTTAAAGCTCTATCATGCAAAGAAGTTTTATGTCACACATGTCAAACTCAAGGCCCACGGGCCAAATGTGGCCCACCACTGAATTTTATGTGGCCCGCGAGAGCTTCAAAGTTGTATTAAAAATTTTAAGATGGCAGCTATTCACCACAACTCAACAGTTAGTAAACCTTTTTTTACTTTTATGTTTAATAGTATTACAACTGGCYCTTTGARGGCCACAATAATGCTCATGTGACYCTCGGYGTAAATAGGTTTGACACATCTGTTATATCGCTATTCGGATGCTGCTGTTTTCTCTGGGCCAAAACGTATTTATTTCAGTCATTTAATTAATTAATTAATTAATTAATTAATTTAAAAGGTCAGCACATTTTCATCACCAACAGTTACATTTCTAAAACAAAAAAAAAATCTATTGTCCTTGGAAGTAAAACCATAACTCAAAAAGTAATCCATAAAACACAAATAAATAAATGTAAAACAGACTGAGTCAAAGTAGAAAACTGTTCTGAGGTCAGAGGACTCAAATTTTCAGTTAATTTTAGAAACAGTGGATTCCACATAGTCCRTAGGAGAGGGGACTATGCAGCCAGCTATTTGCGCATGGTTCAAAAGCCTGCCTCGCTGATGGTATGAGGGTGCATTAATGCCTAAGGCACGGGCAGCTTCACTACCATCAATGCTGAAAAGTATCAACAGGTTGTAGAACAGCATGTGCTCCCATGGTGTCCATTTTTAAGGGAAAGTCTTGCTTATTTTAGCATGGCAAACCACAAACCGGTCCGCTTGCAGTCCAGAGCTCTCATCGTCTGAATACATTTGGCACGTCATTAAAGAAATACATCTGTCAAGGTTGAATGAGGAGAGTTGAACAGCTAGAATCCTTCATCAGAAAAGAATGGGACAACACTCTTCTTCAAAAGGTCCAGCAGCTGGTCTCCTCAGCTCCGAGATGTTTTGTAGTGATGGATGTGGCGAAGTTTTACAGAGATGTATTGCTTTTTAACATTTGAAATGTTTACTGTGCTCTACACAGGTTTATGAAAATTGCAAGCCATTAATTTCAGTTACTGTATTTACATTTTACACAACAACCCAACAGTTTTGAAATGGGGCTGTACAAATCTTGAAAGTATAAATATGTCTATSTTTCCAGTGATCTGTTATTTTGTCATATATCAGCATGTTTCCCCATGCCTGTGTGGAGATATGACCTTGTGCCAGGAAAAGTGGCTTCYTCAACAAATACGCATTCATCGCTTCGCCTCATCTACAGATTAATCATTTCATGAAACCACAGCGCGTGCTCATTATCAGCTGAATTAGAGTCTGTTAACTCCAAAGTGAAATTATAGACTGGAGTCTGGGTGTTCYTTTTATTTTCTAAAAGACTCTTTAATCTAGAGCAAGTGGTGAAATATAAGAAGAGACATACAACAAAATCACAGGGTTGTGTTTTTAAAGAGTTTGCTGTACAAATAAGGAGCAAAGTCAGAATTTTATGTAAAATGTGTTCATTTTCACACAAAAGAATCTGTATTTTGAACTTAAAACCAGCACACAGACCAGMATTTCTGGGTTTAGTTGTGCTTTGAGTCTGATTTTGTTCAAACATTCTGCTCTGTTTGTCTCTCCTGGCTGGTAAGATTTAGTTTTTCAGTATTTACTCAGCTTCTTCTGCTCATTACAGGATGATTTTATTTTATTCTCACCTTCTTGGTAATTTTGTTGCTAATTATGCAGGAAAACCACCTCAGACCCTTTGGACTTTGCAACATTTTCAGTTTTGTGTTTCTAGTTTTTATTTTGCTCATTCCTTCTGCAATTTGTATTTGGGCCTTCTTCATTTCACGGTTCTTCTTGCAACAAATACAACCTYATGTGTGGTTCRTAAGATATTTTGCTAACAGTGTTCACTGTAACAGTAAATGCCAAAGTTTTAAGGTACAACACAGTGTAGCTTTCAAATTGTGCATTGGGGATAGCACTCTGCTAACACCTCACCAAATTTTAGTTTAGTATCTGTAAAACTGGCTGTATTGTAGCCACTATTGTGCTTGCTAAGGTTGCTTAGCTGTGGCAGCCATCTTTGATGGGGTTGCCTMCAAAAAGGTTAATCGGTGGCACATTAGCACCAACGCCTCACAACAAGAAGGTCCTGGGTTCGATCCCCGGTTCAGACCTGGGGTCTTTCTGTGCAGAGTTTGCATGTTCTCYTTGTGCTTGTGTGGGTTTTCTCCAGGTACTCCGGTTTCCCCCACCACTAAAAACATATACAATAGGTTGTCTTCAGGCCCAGGCCTCCCTTGAAAAAGAAATCTGAGATCTCATTGGGATTTGCCTTGTTAAATAATGGTAAAAAAAATTAATAAAGTCTTTTCTAAAAGTTTCATTCATCCATTATCTACAACTTTTTCCAGAGTCGGGTCAGAGCGGCTTGAACAGGGAGGCCCAGATCTTTCTTTCCACAGCCACCTCCAGTCGTCTGTTTGTCCTGTTTAATTTGCTGACGGCGCAATGAATTCTGGGATACTGTTGGCCACAGAGTATACTCAGATGCTGCCGACGTTTTTTGGGTTTTGTCGGCTGCATGAGTAGGTGTCTACGAATTGGGACARCCATAGTCTCTTCAGTGTGTCCTGGGTCTTCCTCGGGGTCTCCTCTCAGTTGGACTTACTGGAAACACCTCCCTGTGGAGGCGTCCAGGAGGCATCCTCACCAGATGAGCCACCTCAGCTGGCTGCTCTCGATGTGGAGGAGCAGCGGCTCTACTCTGAGTCTCTCCAGGATAACCAAACTTCCCACACTGAGAGTCCAGCTGCCCTGCGGAGAAAACTCATTTAGACTTCTTGTATCCGTGATCTCGTTCTTTTGGTCACTACCCAAAGTTCACGGCCATAGGTGAGGGTAGGAACGTAGACTGACCGGTAAACCGAGAGTTTCACCTTCTGGCTCMGCTCCCTCTTCACCACAACAGACCGGTACAGAGTCTGCAATATTGCAGAAGTTGCACCGACCCGTCTAACAATCTCTCATTATCACTTGTTAGCAAAATCCCAAGATACATGAAATCCTCCACTTGGKGCAAAAGCTCACCCCCAATAAGAAAGCAATCYGCCCTTTGGGGGATGATGTTTGAGCTGCCTAAGGCTACACTGCTGGATGGAAACATTAGCCACGTGGGCAGCATCCTATGTTCTTCTTGCTCCTGTTGAAAGTGACTGAAGTTTCCAAACAAAGTTTCAGTCATCACAATTATGCTAATCCCACCCACTGGAATGTTGTTGGCAGCTCAGCATCAACAGACTCCTGGTCGAAGTGCCCAGAGGTGGAGTTTTCTGACTGCGTCCCATCAGCCAGCAGTCTGGAGCTGATCCTGAGAAGGTCAGAGCGGCAGTCGATAAACCGGTCAGCTCCTAGCCATGGTAAAGGTGACACGTTGGATTTGTCACTCACCCAGTTTCTCCTGCAGTGAGAAGGGATTTGAGCAAAGGCAGCATGACTCTGCGTGATCCACAGGTCCACAGCAGACACACAGGAGGGAGTCTGTTTAAGATGAAACACCTCAAAGACCTCAAATGAGCCGTAAGCTTGAAGACAACAGTCTTGCATAGTATTTAAGAAGGTCAGACTGAGCTGTAAGAGACCCCAGAGAAGACCTGGAACTTGATGACTGGGATTGTGATGACACCACGTCCTACACATGATCACATGAACATGTTAAATATGTTCACAACACAGGACTTCAAACCTCAAAGATATGGGAAAAATAGCAAAAAAAATAGGTAAAAGTTTATTTGGTTACTGACAATGTTGCAGCATCATGAAGGCATGTGGCTGCTAACAGACAGAACATCACTTTTAAAATGATCCTTTTAGGAACAAAACATTTCAAAACTAATCTAAAAAAGTATTAAAAGTAAAGTTCCTCTATGTGTGCGCATGTGTGTGTGTGTCTGTGTGTGCAGCACATCCCTAACCTCTGAATGTGCAGTTTGCAGCTTGTTAAATGTGACACAACGGCCCTTTTCAGAGTGTTTTAAAGAACTAAGTGTAAAGCATGAAAAAAGGAAAATCAAGAACAGTGTTTCAGGACAACAATTCTATAGTTTTATGCTGCTGAGGACCAGCTTGACCCAGTTTAGCTTACCAGCTGCAGGACACACACACTAACAGGTTGTGTGCTACATAAAACCCAGCCTCAGTCTATGATCTCAGCCTGGTTTGCATCTTACATCCATCCTTGCTCGCTGATATTTGTTAGGCAAATTCTGTTCGTGGTTCAGGCTGACCAGCTATCAACTAATGTCGTCCAGACGGCCATCTTTCATGGACAACAGGGCCGTAAATGACTTCATCCTGTCTTCTTCTGTGGTTCTTCCTTTAAGCTCAACAAACCAAAAAGTTCTTGAAGTTGCTAATCGAATTGACTGAAGCTTTTCCCAGTGGATTGTTAAAATTCCCACATTTTAAAAGTTATTTGATTCGTAAAGACTAAAAGAGAGACTTTTGTGTAAACAATGTTTTATTCCAGCCAGTGATCAGTACTTTGTTATCTGCCGGTTCATTTACTGCACTGTTCTGGTTTTTTTTTCCCTTTGCATCTAGGCCATCTGCCTTCTGCWGCATGTGTCTGAAGTGGAGCTGCGAGCCAGGAAGACTACAGTTTAATCAGGCCAGTGTTTTATTTAAAGGCTGTAACGTGGGCAGTGGTAATTCTCAGGGCGGGTGATGCTTCRCAGCCCAGCTCTCACAGAGGTGATCAGACCTTAACTTTCACCACCTCAGCCCTTTTTTCCTCCTCAAACTTCTATCAGGACCAGCATGAGACAGGACAGCTGCTTCCTCCACAGTTATCACCCTTTCACATTTGTGTGTGTGTGTGTGTTTTGGTTTGATCAAACTGTATTTCTTCTCAGCTTTAGATGAGTTTTGTTTAAAACTGAAATGCAGTGAAACGTAAGACCATGTGTTTGGAACTGAAATAATAAACAAGAACGGATTAATTCAGAGGATGATAACAGGTTAGTTATGTTTGTTTTTGTTTACCATCAGAGCCATGTAGGAGGACATCTACAGATGTACCTGTAAAAGCAGGACAGAAAGCTCTGTTAATAGTGTGAGCAATTTATTTTTCTGTCAATATGACCTTTTTAACAGCTCAGTCGCTGCAAAACAACCAACAACCACCATTAAAACGGAGGCAGAAGCACGACTCCTTACCAAAACAGATTATATAAAACTAAACGGTTTGATCTGGTCTGAGTCAGACCAGAAACTGGACTCAACCAGAGGCCGCCTCTTGTCCTGTTTGTTGTTCCATTGTTCTTCTTCGTTGCTGAACTTGGTTCTGCAGGGACTGAAAAACTGCAAATTTAAAAATGCTGAAAAGTGCAGAAGAAGCCGAAAGTGAGTTGTTAAAGCTCAAAAAATCTAAACAGTAGTTAAAAATTGAAACAAGATGCTAGCTGAAGGCTAAAAGAAGCAAAACACTAATAGTAAAACACTAGCTGAAAGTTTAAAGTAGCAAAATGACTAGCTAAAAAACTGAAAACCAGCTAAATGTTGGTTAAAAACTAAAGTATTTTAATGTTAGCTAAAACCTAAACTGTAAAATCCTAGAAAAGCYAAAGTAGCATAAGAAAACAAAAACCCAGCAAAGATCCTGTGCAGTCACCATCTGCTCTTAGAATAGAATAGAATAGAATAGAATAGAATAGAATAGAATAGAAACAGCCTTTATTGTAGGCCTATTTGTTGTGAATCCATCTTAGCAACAACCAAATGCAATTACTGCACAATATTTGTAAAAGTGAGTAAATCGCAGCCCTTTTTGTGTTTTCTAAGTTGACTGTGGAGGGAAATCTTGAATATTTGGTATCTCGTCCCTCAGTTGTAAATGTGCATCCATTCCTTATTTTATGAGCATTTCATTAAAATCCATTCAGTCGCTCCTAAAATATTTTGGGAACTTTACAGACAGACACACATGAGCCGTCACTTTCAGCAGTGGGTCATAGATGGATCCAGGGTTTCCAAATCTCAGTGTATCTATTTCCTGCCACTGTGTCAGATTTGTAAAGGAACAGACTTAACGATGCTCCCACTTTGTACAGTCGCACATTCAGAGAAGTGTTGAGCAGACAGGCATGAAATGAAGCAGCAGAAGGCGGGAGTGTTGAAGATGTGAGAGATTTTAAATAGAATTACAGAAAATGTTTCTTCCTGTTGGTGGAGCAGGAGGATGGAACCTGTGGAATTTCATGAACATACTGCACAAATTTTCCTTTTAGTCATTCTAAAATTATTTCACTGATTTTATTTTAGACACAGATTTTTAGAGACAAGTGAACCTCTGGTCATTTTTACTTCTGAGATTCGGCTTCTCTAAAATGCTCTTTTAATACTCACTGGCCTGTTAACTAATTAACATAATTCATTACAGAATGTTCTTCCTACTGTTACATTTTTTTCATCTTTTTGTTGCTCTTGGTCCAATATTTTTAGACACGTGTTGCTGCCATTAAATTCAAAACGATATTGTTTAAAAAAAAGAAGGTATAATTTCTTAGTTTAAACATTTGATGTTTAMTGTTACGGTATAAATGAAATACAGGTTAAGAGATTTGCATTCTTTATTATTGACCATTTTACACAAAGTCRAGCACCAGTTTCCTTCCACAGACCAGAAACATTCATGTTAGCTTCACTGGTCATTTTAAACCATTTAGGGGTGAGTGAGAGTGAATGGTTTGTCTCTATGTCCCCTGTGATGGACTGTCCAGGGTGTCCCCCCACCTATGAAGGATTTTAATGTTGCAGCTGATGAGTGAATTCAAAGCAAACTAGAAGTTTTTGGTTGATTCTCAGGCAGAAGTCAGACTTTAAAAGAATCTTTTGACCTCAGACTGTTAGATCAGATGAAAGAAGAATTTCGCCTCTAATGTGGTTACAATCAGTCCTGAACCAGTAAATCTGATGGTGGTGTGCTTGTCAAGCTGTCAGAAATGATGCACGGGCCTGACAGCTCATATTTCACACTCTGGGTTTAGAAAAAAAGAATAATGTCCAGCACAACTCATTGACTGCTGATCAGAAATAAATATCTTTTCTCACATGATGAGATTTAGGGATCTTTCTGTTTGGACTTTGTTTTACCTTCAGAAAGTGATAAATGTTTTACTTACTTGTGTTGATTTGCTGAATCAGTATGAGAATGAGCTTTAACAATAACTACTTTTCACGTATTTTAATTCATATTCACTGTCGGGGCTGAGTCTTTGCTTCAAGTGGAGAAGTTCAAGCATCTGGGAATTTGGATCATGATGGATGGATAGATGGAGGAGGACATGGACCAAACAATCGGGGCTTTGTTCACCGTGGTGATGCTCCAGGTCTGTCATGGAGAAGAAGGAGCTGAGCCATGAAGCTCCTGATCTACTGATCCATCGACGTTCCAACCCTCACCTGTGGTCACGGGATTTGGATCAGAATCTACTGAATGACCTAAAGGACACAAGCAGCTAAAATAAGTTTCTTTTGACTGATCTGCTCGGGTGAAGAACTCTGTGGTGAAGGAGGAAAAAAACAAAGATGTTTTGAGGAGTGAAAATAATAAAACTACAAACTGCTCTTTATTGACCACTCTACTTGGTTTTTATCATTTGTTGTAAGGAGACGTTCAAAAGATTCGGATCGTTTGCAAACATCAAATTCCTAGTTTGCACCCAAGAATACAGACAGCAGTCAAGCAGGTATAATAATCAACGTATTTAATAAACACTGCATAGCAGTAGCATATGACCTCCRCACATACGCAAAGTACCAAAGCACCAGAACTCACTGGAACAGATTTATTGTGTTGGGTCGGGGTCTGGGGAGGTGGGGTGTGGCTCATTGGTGGGCCCAATGGATAGCCATTCATCAGAGACAAAAAAAAACAAAAAAAAAAAACATCTGAAGCTGCTATGTTGAATAATTTTTGAGTTAAAAGCATTTTTGTATGTCCAGACACCACCTTTTCACATGGAGCCCCCTCATGGGGTCTACTGTAAAACTTCTGGGTGACGCAGCATATGTCGGCCACATCTGCATTCCTGCCAAATTTCATGTTGATCGGTGCAGCCGTTTCTGAGCTAGGTTTGACCAAAAATCACTGGGGAAAAATTAGTAAACTAGAAAATTTCTGAAGAAATTTAAAAGGGGTTTGCCCAAGTGTGCCTAAGTTGAAACCAAAACTTGACCTAGGAAAACCAGAAACCCCTAAGAACTGCCTAATTGCGCACTCTGCTGGTCCGGGTGTCCGAAAGTCGGGACGTGTGCAGCGGTCGGTTTTTTGTCAATTTCTCCGCAGTATTAATTTGAATCAAAAGGTTGTTGAATAGCACACATCTCCACTCCAATACGATCATTTTGATATAAGCTTTGTGGGGGTACGTGCTCCGGTTCGAGCCRCATTAAAGGTGATGGAAGAAGAATAAAGAAATAAAGAAAGATTAGGTGTAGAGTAATGGATTTGCCATTGCATGGCAAGCYCCAAAAACAGTACAAAAACCAWATGATTCCCCGCTTCGTGTGTGGGGGTCAGAATAAAGACAAACAAGCGATGAAACTAGGAAAAACGTAGACAGATTAAAAGTTTATGAACAAAGACCTGACAGAGATCGAGTGAGACCAGGGGGCTAATTGATGATGTGTGGATCAACACTGAAATATATACCAGAMCTTTCTKCTCCAGAATCGATACTAAAATCAAAATAWYAGTATTTCGAAGGRTCTGRAACAAAGTTGCTAATTGGCAACMCTCCAGGTGGRGTCTTCCAGCCCCACCTCAGGTCCTGGCTGCAACTTAGATTCAGCTAAGATCTCAGTTTGTGGAGCAGGACTGTCTGCACATCTCGAACCCCCCAGAGTCCAGATGCAGCCTCTTGTTGTCCTCACAGCTTGTCCACAGTGTGTCCCTGTGTTTGCTTCATACCGCTCACACGGGTGCCTTGGGGCACGCCTTTGTTCCTGTTTTCTTGCAAATTTCCTAACGTGTGTCTGCATATCCCTCCTCCTCCACCCGATGCATTCCTTGCTGCATAATTCTTCTGGGTTGCGTCACAAACGCCTTTCATGTATGATAACGGTGAAATAAACTGGGACTCTCCCAGGCTGCCACTTTCRGGGAGAGGAGCGGTGAGTGAAAAAGGTCCTGCAGTGCATTCCCAGTGTTTATTTGAACAATCCTCCCTGCGGCTGGTGGAGAAAGTCACTGGAAGAGTACAGCACTTTGAATACAAATGTTAGCAGAGGGGTTTGGCTTTGCATGAGAGGGAGAGGCACAAACAGAAATGAGTGAAAGGCCTATAATTCCCTGATGGAATGCACATCACCTGCTGCCTTTTTACAAGACATTTAAACTGAGATCATTGAGAAATGATGGCTTTTGGTCAAATGTTAAAAGTAACATTATTCAACACATTCAACTATACTGATTGGCCAAAAGCAAAGGTCAYCRCCTGGATTTAACTAGGCAAATAATGAGAGTCTCCYATTGGATAATTACTGCATGTGTGGTGATGTTTCAGCTGACAACACGTTTTGTTTAAGCTGAACTGATGCAATGAGTTTTTCTTATTATTTGTTGATAAGGCTTTGATCAGTGGTCCGAACTCCCGTCATCAATACAAGATCTTGGTGAAAAGCTAATGCAACTTAGTAAAATTAATAAATAAATGTTGGGAAGTTGCAGAAGCTTAACGATGCCACAATGAATGAGTGTCCTGATGCATCTCAGTAANTTTTGACTTTATTCTGGTAATACAGATTTTATTCTCTTAATATTTCAATTTTATTCTCTTACAACTTAATTCTGGCAATATATCAACTTTATTTTGGTAATGACTTTATTCTAATAATTCACGTTTATTCTAATGTTAAAACTATTCTCATAATATCACAACTTTATTCTTGTAATAATTTAACTTTACTCTGGTAATATTGTGACTTTAACCAAATATTTTCACTTTATTCTCATACAACTTGATTCTTGTAATAAACCTCATAGCGTGGCCCTAACACACCTACATATAATCAGTCTAGATTTATTATCCTTCTAATGTAAATTCAATAAATTACTAATGGAGAAATTTCCTCTCTGCCTTTGACCAATCACACGTCAGATAGGCCTGTAGAGCAGCAGGCAGAGATTTCAACGCTCAGGAAGATACTTGCAGCAGCTTTCCAGTCTCAAGACAGCTGCCGCAGGTAGCTTTTATTAACTTACCTTGGGATCCGAGACTTTCTGGCCATGTTTCAGGAAGTTCTCAAACTTGGACTGGACCTTAGGTAATGAGATACCCTACGAACAAAAAAGCATTCAAACCATAAGCAAAATGTTTTGTTCTTTCACCATCCATGCTTTTTAAAATAATAAGATGGATTGTTAATAATAATAATAATAATAATAATAACTGAACAGCAAATGAAGGGCTACAGTGGCAAATACTAAAATATTGAAACTCTCAGCCCAAAATGCACTTTCAAGATATCCTAAATATCATTCTGACTAATCAAGATATTAATTCAAGATATAGAAAAGCTGCCTGGATGATAAAATATTTTAAAAATACCTCTGATTCATTTGGTGATATCTTAAAAGGAAAATTGACTCGTAGTTCGAGGTATCTCTAAGTTAATTTTGCCAAGTCATTATTTGTTTTCAATATATCCGCAATTTAATTTGCAGTAGTCACTTGTTGTCTACAAATACATTTAAGATATCTTGAAAAATTGTGTTCAGCGTTCCCACACCTTGGTCAACATCAAATTCAAGGACCTTTCAAGGACTTTTCAGTACCAATTTCCTCAAATTAAAGAACCATACGTGACCGCAATTACCTATAATGCTACCACAGAATGTTACCAATAAACAGGTTTAATTTCATGTAAATTCAAAGAAAATCTGAACAACATAGAAGTTGTTGAGTCAGAAACAATGACGTCAGTTTACCGTAATCCTGAGTTATCCACTGCAACAAATGTATTTTTTAAATTTAATTTTATAATTAATTTTTTTAAAAGATGAAGAAAATCAGTTGTGTGAAGAGAATTTCAATCCCCAAAAAAACATTCAAGGACTTTCAAGGACAAGTGTATTTTTTGGCTGTTTTCACAAACTTTCCAGGGCCTTGAAATATTTTTTTCTAATTCACAAACTTTAAGGATTTCAAGAACCCGTGAGAACCCTGAGTACAGTATTTTAGCACTCAGAGTATGCAAAGGAGACAAGCATCAGTTACTACCACTGATTTCAAATTGGTATCTATAAAACTGACCAAGTTACGTCTTCTTGGTGTTTTCAAAGGTCAGCTGGCTGTGGCAGCCATCTTTGACTCCAGTCCGTCCACTGTTTTATAAGATATATAATAAGACACACAAACACGGCAAAAGCATTATCGCCCACCTCTCACCTCTTGCAGTGAYAGTGAAGCATCAGACAGACTGTTTGGAATTTCCCAACTAGTGAGTCCATAAAAAGACTAGAAATTCCCAGAGGACCGGCACTCCCTGATTTAATCTCTGACCTCCATCACTATCACTCCACCTCTTATCCCCCCCGCCTTACCTGMGGAGAGACAAAGACAGTCAGCTGGAGAGCTCTTCTGTGCCCACAGAGAGATGTGTGGACGTCTCATCCCGTCGTCTTATGACGCAACAAATGATCAAGGTTAATTATCTGTCTGAGTCTGACGTCGTGGCAGCTCATTAATGCGTTACGAGGCTGTCTAATCTGCTCCATCCCTCCACTTCTCTGAGAATTCAGCCGCTGTTGCATGGCCTCTGACAGGGGGAGGAGTGTGTGTGTGGGTGTGTGTGGGTGGCGG